>NW_027209962.1:0-181656 GCF_027789765.1 Dendropsophus ebraccatus | reverse complement strand
CAGGCACCCAAGGACCCAGGATTTCATTTTTTAGTGTCCATCTTAAAGCCGCAGCCAAAAACCCCCCTGAAGCGCTCCACACAATTGAAAAAGAGACCCACGCCGTTGATTTTCTATGGGAATTGCAGAAATGACTTCTAAGCCTCAAATAATGACTTTTTTTCCTATGGTGGTAGGAATGAAACTCAGTGCGGGCTGGATGGGGTCCCCCCTGGGCACCGCAGACCTAAGCTTGTTTAACTCCTACCTCTTAAAGGGACCGAGAAAAAATGACCTTTTCTGCACTCCAATGTAAGTCAATGGGGCGATTTTTTGGCTATGTGCTAGAAATGAAATTCAGTGCGGATTGGATGACAGGCACCCTAGGCACCCAGGATCGGCTTTAGTTTCACGTGTATCTCTTAAGCCGGCAGAGAAAACCCACCTGATATGCGCTCCACACAATTGAATAGAGACGCCGTTGATTTTCTATGGGAATTGCAGAAATGACTTCTAAGCCTCAAAATAATGACTTTTTTTCCTAAGGTGGTAGGAATGAAACTCAGTGCGGGCTGGATGGGGTCCCCCCTGGGCACCGCAGACCTAAGCTTGTTTAACTCCTACCTCTTAAAGGGACCGAGAAAAAATGACCTTTTCTGCACTCCAATGTAAGTCAATGGGGCGATTTTTTGGCTATGTGCTAGAAATGAAATTCAGTGCGGATTGGATGACAGGCACCCTAGGCACCCAGGATCAGCTTTAGTTTCACGTGTATCTCTTAAGCCGGCAGAGAAAACCCACCTGATATTGCGCTCCACACAATTGAATAGAGACGCCGTTGATTTTCTATGGGAATTGCAGAAATGACTTCTAAGCCTCAAAATAATGACTTTTTTTCCTAAGGTGGTAGGAATGAAACTCAGTGCGGGCTGGATGGGGTCCCCCCTGGGCACCGCAGACCTAAGCTTGTTTAACTCCTACCTCTTAAAGGGACCGAGAAAAAAATGACCTTTTTCTGCACTCCAATGTAAGTCAATGGGGCGATTTTTTGGCTATGTGCTAGAAATGAAATTCAGTGCGGATTGGATGACAGGCACCCTAGGCACCCAGGATCGGCTTTAGTTTCACGTGTATCTCTTAAGCCGGCAGAGAAAACCCACCTGATATGCGCTCCACACAATTGAATTAGAGACGCCGTTGATTTTCTATGGGAATTGCAGAAATGACTTCTAAGCCTCAAAATAATGACTTTTTTTCCTAAGGTGGTAGGAATGAAACTCAGTGCGGGCTGGATGGGGTCCCCCCTGGGCACCGCAGACCTAAGCTTGTTTAACTCCTACCTCTTAAAGGGACCGAGAAAAAATGACCTTTTCTGCACTCCATGTAAGTCAATGGGGCGATTTTTTGGCTATGTGCTAGAAATGAAATGCAGTGCGGATTGGATGACAGGCACCCTAGGCACCCAGGATCGGCTTTAGTTTCACGTGTATCTCTTAAGCCGGCAGAGAAAACCCACCTGATATGCGCTCCACACAATTGAATTAGAGACGCCGTTGATTTTCTATGGGAATTGCAGAAATGACTTCTAAGCCTCAAAATAATGACTTTTTTCCTAAGGTGGTAGGAATGAAACTCAGTGCGGGCTGGATGGGGTCCCCCCTGGGCACCGCAGACCTAAGCTTGTTTAACTCCTACCTCTTAAAGGGACCGAGAAAAAATGACCTTTTCTGCACTCCAATGTAAGTCAATGGGGCGATTTTTTGGCTATGTGCTAGAAATGAAATTCAGTGCGGATTGGATGACAGGCACCCTAGGCACCCAGGATCGGCTTTAGTTTCACGTGTATCTCTTAAGCCGGCAGAGAAAACCCACCTGATATGCGCTCCACACAATTGAATAGAGACGCCGTTGATTTTCTATGGGAATTGCAGAAATGACTTCTAAGCCTCAAAATAATGACTTTTTTTCCTAAGGTGGTAGGAATGAAACTCAGTGCGGGCTGGATGGGGTCCCCCCTGGGCACCGCAGACCTAAGCTTGTTTAACTCCTACCTCTTAAAGGGACCGAGAAAAAATGACCTTTTCTGCACTCCAATGTAAGTCAATGGGGCGATTTTTTGGCTATGTGCTAGAAATGAAATGCAGTGCGGATTGGATGACAGGCACCCTAGGCACCCAGGATCGGCTTTAGTTTCACGTGTATCTCTTAAGCCGGCAGAGAAAACCCACCTGATATGCGCTCCACACAATTGAATAGAGACGCCGTTGATTTTCTATGGGAATTGCAGAAATGACTTCTAAGCCTCAAAATAATGACTTTTTTTCCTAAGGTGGTAGGAATGAAACTCAGTGCGGGCTGGATGGGGTCCCCCCTGGGCACCGCAGACCTAAGCTTGTTTAACTCCTACCTCTTAAAGGGACCGAGAAAAAATGACCTTTTCTGCACTCCAATGTAAGTCAATGGGGCGATTTTTTGGCTATGTGCTAGAAATGAAATGCAGTGCGGATTGGATGACAGGCACCCTAGGCACCCAGGATCGGCTTTAGTTTCACGTGTATCTCTTAAGCCGGCAGAGAAAACCCACCTGATATGCGCTCCACACAATTGAATAGAGACGCCGTTGATTTTCTATGGGAATTGCAGAAATGACTTCTAAGCCTCAAAATAATGACTTTTTTTCCTAAGGTGGTAGGAATGAAACTCAGTGCGGGCTGGATGGGGTCCCCCCTGGGCACCGCAGACCTAAGCTTGTTTAACTCCTACCTCTTAAAGGGACCGAGAAAAAATGACCTTTTCTGCACTCCAATGTAAGTCAATGGGGCGATTTTTTGGCTATGTGCTAGAAATGAAATTCAGTGCGGATTGGATGACAGGCACCCTAGGCACCCAGGATCGGCTTTAGTTTCACGTGTATCTCTTAAGCCGGCAGAGAAAACCCACCTGATATGCGCTCCACACAATTGAATAGAGACGCCGTTGATTTTCTATGGGAATTGCAGAAATGACTTCTAAGCCTCAAAATAATGACTTTTTTTCCTAAGGTGGTAGGAATGAAACTCAGTGCGGGCTGGATGGGGTCCCCCCTGGGCACCGCAGACCTAAGCTTGTTTAACTCCTACCTCTTAAAGGGACCGAGAAAAAATGACCTTTTCTGCACTCCAATGTAAGTCAATGGGGCGATTTTTTGGCTATGTGCTAGAAATGAAATGCAGTGCGGATTGGATGACAGGCACCCTAGGCACCCAGGATCGGCTTTAGTTTCACGTGTATCTCTTAAGCCGGCAGAGAAAACCCACCTGATATGCGCTCCACACAATTGAATTAGAGACGCCGTTGATTTTCTATGGGAATTGCAGAAATGACTTCTAAGCCTCAAAATAATGACTTTTTTTCCTAAGGTGGTAGGAATGAAACTCAGTGCGGGCTGGATGGGGTCCCCCCTGGGCACCGCAGACCTAAGCTTGTTTAACTCCTACCTCTTAAAGGGACCGAGAAAAAATGACCTTTTCTGCACTCCAATGTAAGTCAATGGGGCGATTTTTTGGCTATGTGCTAGAAATGAAATTCAGTGCGGATTGGATGACAGGCACCCTAGGCACCCAGGATCGGCTTTAGTTTCACGTGTATCTCTTAAGCCGGCAGAGAAAACCCACCTGATATGCGCTCCACACAATTGAATATAGACGCCGTTGATTTTCTATGGGAATTGCAGAAATGACTTCTAAGCCTCAAAATAATGACTTTTTTTCCTAAGGTGGTAGGAATGAAACTCAGTGCGGGCTGGATGGGGTCCCCCCTGGGCACCGCAGACCTAAGCTTGTTTAACTCCTACCTCTTAAAGGGACCGAGAAAAAATGACCTTTTCTGCACTCCAATGTAAGTCAATGGGGCGATTTTTTGGCTATGTGCTAGAAATGAAATGCAGTGCGGATTGGATGACAGGCACCCTAGGCACCCAGGATCGGCTTTAGTTTCACGTGTATCTCTTAAGCCGGCAGAGAAAACCCACCTGATATGCGCTCCACACAATTGAATTAGAGACGCCGTTGATTTTCTATGGGAATTGCAGAAATGACTTCTAAGCCTCAAAATAATGACTTTTTTTCCTAAGGTGGTAGGAATGAAACTCAGTGCGGGCTGGATGGGGTCCCCCCTGGGCACCGCAGACCTAAGCTTGTTTAACTCCTACCTCTTAAAGGGACCGAGAAAAAATGACCTTTTCTGCACTCCAATGTAAGTCAATGGGGCGATTTTTTGGCTATGTGCTAGAAATGAAATGCAGTGCGGATTGGATGACAGGCACCCTAGGCACCCAGGATCAGCTTTAGTTTCACGTGTATCTCTTAAGCCGGCAGAGAAAACCCACCTGATATGCGCTCCACACAATTGAATAGAGACGCCGTTGATTTTCTATGGGAATTGCAGAAATGACTTCTAAGCCTCAAAATAATGACTTTTTTTTCCTAAGGTGGTAGGAATGAAACTCAGTGCGGGCTGGATGGGTCCCCCTGGGCACCGCAGACCTAAGCTTGTTTAACTCCTACCTCTTAAAGGGACCGAGAAAAAATGACCTTTTCTGCACTCCAATGTAAGTCAATGGGGGCGATTTTTTGGCTATGTGCTAGAAATGAAATGCAGTGCGGATTGGATGACAGGCACCCTAGGCACCCAGGATCGGCTTTAGTTTCACGTGTATCTCTTAGCCGGCAGAGAAACCCACCTGATATGCGCTCCACACAATTGAATAGAGACTCCGTTGATTTCTATGGGAATTGCAGAAATGACTTCTAAGCCTCAAAATAATGACTTTTTTTCCTAAGGTGGTAGGAATGAAACTCAGTGCGGGCTGATGGGGTCCCCCCTGGGCACCGCAGACCTAAGCTTGTTTAACTCCTACCTCTTAAAGGGACCGAGAAAAAAATGACCTTTTCTGCACTCCAATGTAAGTCAATGGGGCGATTTTTTGGCTATGTGCTAGAAATGAAATGCAGTGCGGATTGGATGACAGGCACCCTAGGCACCCAGGATCAGGCTTTAGTTTCACGTGTATCTCTTAAGCCGGCAGAGAAAACCCACCTGATATGCGCTCCACACAATTGAATTAGAGACGCCGTTGATTTTCTATGGGAATTGCAGAAATGACTTCTAAGCCTCAAAATAATGACATTTTTTTCCTAAGGTGGTAGGAATGAAACTCAGTGCGGGCTGGATGGGGTCCCCCTGGGCACCGCAGACCTAAGCTTGTTTAACTCCTACCTCTTAAAGGGACCGAGAAAAAAATGACCTTTTCTGCACTCCAATGTAAGTCAATGGGGCGATTTTTTGGCTATGTGCTAGAAATGAAATGCAGTGCGGATTGGATGACAGGCACCCTAGGCACCCAGGATCGGCTTTAGTTTCACGTGTATCTCTTAAGCGGCAGAGAAAACCCACCTGATATGCGCTCCACACAATTGAATAGAGACGCCGTTGATTTTCTATGGGAATTGCAGAAATGACTTCTAAGCCTCAAAATAATGACTTTTTTTCCTAAGGTGGTAGGAATGAAACTCAGTGCGGGCTGGATGGGGTCCCCCCTGGGCACCGCAGACCTAAGCTTGTTTAACTCCTACCTCTTAAAGGGACCGAGAAAAAATGACCTTTTCTGCACTCCAATGTAAGTCAATGGGGCGATTTTTTGGCTATGTGCTAGAAATGAAATGCAGTGCGGATTGGATGACAGGCACCCTAGGCACCCAGGATCGGCTTTAGTTTCACGTGTATCTCTTAAGCCGGCAGAGAAAACCCACCTGATATGCGCTCCACACAATTGAATAGAGACGCCGTTGATTTTCTATGGGAATTGCAGAAATGACTTCTAAGCCTCAAAATAATGACTTTTTTTCCTAAGGTGGTAGGAATGAAACTCAGTGCGGGCTGGATGGGGTCCCCCCTGGGCACCGCAGACCTAAGCTTGTTTAACTCCTACCTCTTAAAGGGACCGAGAAAAAATGACCTTTTCTGCACTCCAATGTAAGTCAATGGGGCGATTTTTTGGCTATGTGCTAGAAATGAAATGCAGTGCGGATTGGATGACAGGCACCCTAGGCACCCAGGATCGGCTTTAGTTTCACGTGTATCTCTTAAGCCGGCAGAGAAAACCCACCTGATATGCGCTCCACACAATTGAATTAGAGACGCCGTTGATTTTCTATGGGAATTGCAGAAATGACTTCTAAGCCTCAAAATAATGACTTTTTTTCCTAAGGTGGTAGGAATGAAACTCAGTGCGGGCTGGATGGGGTCCCCCCTGGGCACCGCAGACCTAAGCTTGTTTAACTCCTACCTCTTAAAGGGACCGAGAAAAAATGACCTTTTCTGCACTCCAATGTAAGTCAATGGGGCGATTTTTTGGCTATGTGCTAGAAATGAAATTCAGTGCGGATTGGATGACAGGCACCCTAGGCACCCAGGATCAGGCTTTAGTTTCACGTGTATCTCTTAAGCCGGCAGAGAAAACCCACCTGATATGCGCTCCACACAATTGAATAGAGACGCCGTTGATTTTCTATGGGAATTGCAGAAATGACTTCTAAGCCTCAAAATAATGACTTTTTTTCCTAAGGTGGTAGGAATGAAACTCAGTGCGGGCTGGATGGGGTCCCCCCTGGGCACCGCAGACCTAAGCTTGTTTAACTCCTACCTCTTAAAGGGACCGAGAAAAAATGACCTTTTCTGCACTCCAATGTAAGTCAATGGGGCGATTTTTTGGCTATGTGCTAGAAATGAAATGCAGTGCGGATTGGATGACAGGCACCCTAGGCACCCAGGATCGGCTTTAGTTTCACGTGTATCTCTTAAGCCGGCAGAGAAAACCCACCTGATATGCGCTCCACACAATTGAATTAGAGACGCCGTTGATTTTCTATGGGAATTGCAGAAATGACTTCTAAGCCTCAAAATAATGACTTTTTTTCCTAAGGTGGTAGGAATGAAACTCAGTGCGGGCTGGATGGGGTCCCCCCTGGGCACCGCAGACCTAAGCTTGTTTAACTCCTACCTCTTAAAGGGACCGAGAAAAAATGACCTTTTCTGCACTCCAATGTAAGTCAATGGGGCGATTTTTTGGCTATGTGCTAGAAATGAAATGCAGTGCGGATTGGATGACAGGCACCCTAGGCACCCAGGATCGGCTTTAGTTTCACGTGTATCTCTTAAGCCGGCAGAGAAAACCCACCTGATATGCGCTCCACACAATTGAATTAGAGACGCCGTTGATTTTCTATGGGAATTGCAGAAATGACTTCTAAGCCTCAAAATAATGACTTTTTTTCCTAAGGTGGTAGGAATGAAACTCAGTGCGGGCTGGATGGGGTCCCCCCTGGGCACCGCAGACCTAAGCTTGTTTAACTCCTACCTCTTAAAGGGACCGAGAAAAAATGACCTTTTCTGCACTCCAATGTAAGTCAATGGGGCGATTTTTTGGCTATGTGCTAGAAATGAAATGCAGTGCGGATTGGATGACAGGCACCCTAGGCACCCAGGATCAGCTTTAGTTTCACGTGTATCTCTTAAGCCGGCAGAGAAAACCCACCTGATATGCGCTCCACACAATTGAATAGAGACGCCGTTGATTTTCTATGGGAATTGCAGAAATGACTTCTAAGCCTCAAAATAATGACTTTTTTTCCTAAGGTGGTAGGAATGAAACTCAGTGCGGGCTGGATGGGGTCCCCCCTGGGCACCGCAGACCTAAGCTTGTTTAACTCCTACCTCTTAAAGGGACCGAGAAAAAATGACCTTTTCTGCACTCCAATGTAAGTCAATGGGGCGATTTTTTGGCTATGTGCTAGAAATGAAATGCAGTGCGGATTGGATGACAGGCACCCTAGGCACCCAGGATCGGCTTTAGTTTCACGTGTATCTCTTAAGCCGGCAGAGAAAACCCACCTGATATGCGCTCCACACAATTGAATAGAGACGCCGTTGATTTTCTATGGGAATTGCAGAAATGACTTCTAAGCCTCAAAATAATGACTTTTTTTCCTAAGGTGGTAGGAATGAAACTCAGTGCGGGCTGGATGGGGTCCCCCCTGGGCACCGCAGACCTAAGCTTGTTTAACTCCTACCTCTTAAAGGGACCGAGAAAAAATGACCTTTTCTGCACTCCAATGTAAGTCAATGGGGCGATTTTTTGGCTATGTGCTAGAAATGAAATTCAGTGCGGATTGGATGACAGGCACCCTAGGCACCCAGGATCAGCTTTAGTTTCACGTGTATCTCTTAAGCCGGCAGAGAAAACCCACCTAGATATGCGCTCCACACAATTGAATAGAGACGCCGTTGATTTTCTATGGGAATTGCAGAAATGACTTCTAAGCCTCAAAATAATGACTTTTTTTCCTAAGGTGGTAGGAATGAAACTCAGTGCGGGCTGGATGGGGTCCCCCCTGGGCACCGCAGACCTAAGCTTGTTTAACTCCTACCTCTTAAAGGGACCGAGAAAAAATGACCTTTTCTGCACTCCAATGTAAGTCAATGGGGCGATTTTTTGGCTATGTGCTAGAAATGAAATGCAGTGCGGATTGGATGACAGGCACCCTAGGCACCCAGGATCGGCTTTAGTTTCACGTGTATCTCTTAAGCCGGCAGAGAAAACCCACCTGATATGCGCTCCACACAATTGAATTAGAGACGCCGTTGATTTTCTATGGGAATTGCAGAAATGACTTCTAAGCCTCAAAATAATGACTTTTTTTCCTAAGGTGGTAGGAATGAAACTCAGTGCGGGCTGGATGGGGTCCCCCCTGGGCACCGCAGTACCTAAGCTTGTTTAACTCCTACCTCTTAAAGGGACCGAGAAAAAATGACCTTTTCTGCACTCCAATGTAAGTCAATGGGGCGATTTTTTGGCTATGTGCTAGAAATGAAATGCAGTGCGGATTGGATGACAGGCACCCTAGGCACCCAGGATCGGCTTTAGTTTCACGTGTATCTCTTAAGCCGGCAGAGAAAACCCACCTGATATGCGCTCCACACAATTGAATTAGAGACGCCGTTGATTTTCTATGGGAATTGCAGAAATGACTTCTAAGCCTCAAAATAATGACTTTTTTTCCTAAGGTGGTAGGAATGAAACTCAGTACGGGCTGGATGGGGTCCCCCCTGGGCACCGCAGACCTAAGCTTGTTTAACTCCTACCTCTTAAAGGGACCGAGAAAAAATGACCTTTTCTGCACTCCAATGTAAGTCAATGGGGCGATTTTTTGGCTATGTGCTAGAAATGAAATGCAGTGCGGATTGGATGACAGGCACCCTAGGCACCCAGGATCAGCTTTAGTTTCACGTGTATCTCTTAAGCCGGCAGAGAAAACCCACCTGATATGCGCTCCACACAATTGAATAGAGACGCCGTTGATTTTCTATGGGAATTGCAGAAATGACTTCTAAGCCTCAAAATAATGACTTTTTTTCCTAAGGTGGTAGGAATGAAACTCAGTGCGGGCTGGATGGGGTCCCCCCTGGGCACCGCAGACCTAAGCTTGTTTAACTCCTACCTCTTAAAGGGACCGAGAAAAAATGACCTTTTCTGCACTCCAATGTAAGTCAATGGGGCGATTTTTTGGCTATGTGCTAGAAATGAAATGCAGTGCGGATTGGATGACAGGCACCCTAGGCACCCAGGATCGGCTTTAGTTTCACGTGTATCTCTTAAGCCGGCAGAGAAAACCCACCTGATATGCGCTCCACACAATTGAATTAGAGACGCCGTTGATTTTCTATGGGAATTGCAGAAATGACTTCTAAGCCTCAAAATAATGACTTTTTTTCCTAAGGTGGTAGGAATGAAACTCAGTGCGGGCTGGATGGGGTCCCCCCTGGGCACCGCAGACCTAAGCTTGTTTAACTCCTACCTCTTAAAGGGACCGAGAAAAAATGACCTTTTCTGCACTCCAATGTAAGTCAATGGGGCGATTTTTTGGCTATGTGCTAGAAATGAAATTCAGTGCGGATTGGATGACAGGCACCCTAGGCACCCAGGATCAGCTTTAGTTTCACGTGTATCTCTTAAGCCGGCAGAGAAAACCCACCTGATATGCGCTCCACACAATTGAATAGAGACGCCGTTGATTTTCTATGGGAATTGCAGAAATGACTTCTAAGCCTCAAAATAATGACTTTTTTTCCTAAGGTGGTAGGAATGAAACTCAGTGCGGGCTGGATGGGGTCCCCCCTGGGCACCGCAGACCTAAGCTTGTTTAACTCCTACCTCTTAAAGGGACCGAGAAAAAATGACCTTTTCTGCACTCCAATGTAAGTCAATGGGGCGATTTTTTGGCTATGTGCTAGAAATGAAATGCAGTGCGGATTGGATGACAGGCACCCTAGGCACCCAGGATCAGCTTTAGTTTCACGTGTATCTCTTAAGCCGGCAGAGAAAACCCACCTGATATGCGCTCCACACAATTGAATAGAGACGCCGTTGATTTTCTTACCAATTAAAGTTTTATTACAGAAATTTTTAAAACAAATACAACATTGAAAGCGTTATATAAACTATTATATCAGATTTGGCCGATAAAATATGTCTTGTTACCGTAGTATGATAAATAGAGGCCATTATTCTTCTTAATTATAAATCTTATGTTTAATAAAAATATCAAACAAATAATAAAATAAAAGAGAGAAAAGAGAAAAGAAAAGAGAAAATAAAGTAAAATAAAATGGTGTGCAGAAAATTATTAATAAGGTGTGTTATATTCATAAAATGATATTAAATATAAATAACTATTTATTTTTATTATAATCAAATCGCATTTACTTCTCTTGACATCTCGGAGCCATACCTCTAAGTTTAAATCTGCACAAGGATGTCTCATATAAAGATGAAATTATGAGAATAGGAGAAATTTTTTATGATGAGATAAAAATATGTTTGTTGTCTTCTCTCCAAGTGGTCCACCCCAGCCAACGGCTTGTGAAAATTAAATTCATATCATTGTCTTCTGCAAGTAATTCCTCTAATCTATAGTAACAATTCACTTCTTCTGCCCAATCCTTCAAAGAAGGGATCTGAGTCGTTTTCCATCGTCTAGCAATAACTGCTTTTGCCGCGGTTAACCAGAAACCAATTGGAGAATTTTTAAAAGCTTTATATGAGAAAGGAATCATTAATAAAAGTACTTGTTGTAAAGTATTAGAAATGTGAATCTCTGACATCTGGTTAATCACATCTACTAGATCCGACCAAAACTTTTGAATCAGTGGGCAACTCCACCAAATATGTTGCATGGAGCCTTTCTCTTTATTGCATCTCCAGCAGAGGTCATTACTTTTGGGATACATTAATTTAATTTTCGTTGGAACCATATACCACCTTGAGAGCACTTTGAAATTTTTTTCCTGTAAATTACAGGAAGTCGAAGTTTTATATGAGAAATAAAATGCTTTCCGAATGTTATCATCTGAAAATTTTGTACTTAACTCTTTCTCCCAATTTTCTATATACTCTGGATAATCTCTGTCTACGTCCTCTATTAACAAAGCATATAGTTTGGATATAGTATTAGATATGCTCGTATCAGCTACACAAATTTTTTCAAAAGGGAGAAGTTTTCTGTTAAGTTGTAAGATATCCTTTTGTCTGCTTATGAAAGATTGTAGTTGTAAATATTGCTTTTGTTCTATAATAGAGTCACTATAATTTCTATTATCTTTAAAAGGGAGATCTTCAATCGATTTGAGCTTATTTTTATTAAAGAGAGAGTGAAAGGTTATCGCTTCGTTGGTTGGGATCCCTAAAAAGCTTTTTACATGAAATGCTGGTAGGAATCTCGGATTATTTCCCAATGGGATAAGAGGTCCATCTGGTTTATAAATATTTTTTGTATCTTTTGTGTAAGCTTTTGCTACATGCATTATTGTAGCACTTACTGGTGACTGTGAAAGTAAAGTAAAATCTTTTAACAAGTTTTTGGGTGTCCAAAGGATTGCTGAAGTATCGAATTTAGTAATATCCGATTCAAGTTTTATCCAAGATTTATATTTCCTCAAATGAAAACAGTCGCTTATTCTATTTAGTATGGATGCTATATAATAATGTTTACAACTCGGTAAGGCCATGCCTCCTTCAGCTTTTGATCTTATCAGAGTTTTTGTTTTAATTCGAGCAGGTTTGTTCGCCCATATAAATTTAATGATTATAGAATTCATCTTGGATAGATAAGAACGATTGAGAATTGCTGGAACTGTTTGAAAGATGTATAAAATTCTGGGCATTACATTCATCTTTATGATGTTTACTCTGCCCATCCAAGAAAATTCCTTTTTATTCCAAATCAATAAGTTTTCTTCAATTTCTTTCATTAACGGTTTGATATTTTTATTAATGATAGAGTCCTGAGAAATAGTTACATGAGTGCCAAGGTAATTAAATGAATCCGTGCACCAATTAAAGGGGAAGCTTCCTTTTAGGGTTTCCTTGTCTTTGTCTGACATACTTATACAATATGCTTCGCATTTGCTTGTATTAAGTTTATAATTACTAAAATAGGCAAACTCTCGTATCGTAACCATTAAAGAAGGTAAAGAAATCTGTGGTTTAGTAATAAACAATAATAAATCATCGGCATATGCGGAGCACAAATGGTGGTTATTTCCTATTTTAATGCCATCAATATTTGGGTTGTCTCTAATTGCAATTAATAGGTGTTCCATGCACAGTGTATACAATAATGGCGAAAGCGGACAACCCTGTCTCGTCCCATTTTTAATATATATTCTCTCTGAAAGGGTTCCATTAATTTTGATTTTTGCGCTAGGGGAAGTATATAAGGATAAAATTTTTGTTAACATTGCCGGGCCTAATCCAATTTGTCTAAGCGTAGCCTCCATGAATCTCCAATCAACCCGGTCAAAAGCCTTTTCAGCATCCAATGCAAGAAATACAGATCTTAATTTGCTGTTATGAGCAAAGTTCGCTAATGTAAAGGCTCGTAGAGTGTTATCTTTAGCTTCTCTGTTATTAATAAAGCCTACCTGGTCCGGGTTGATTAGAGATTCAAGGAGTGGGGTCAATCTCAATGCTATTGCTTTGGAAAAGATTTTGGTATCTATATTTAACAACGAAATTGGTCTGTAATTGCTACAGATGTTACGATCTTTTCCTTCTTTAGGGATCACAGAAATAAATGCTTCTAAAAAAACAGATGGAAAAGTTTGTTTATCAGAGATGGAGTTAAATGAATTTACCAAATAAGGGGCGACGAAATCAGCAAACAGCTTATAATATTTTGCAGTAAAGCCATCTGGGCCCGGGCTCTTACCTATCGGTAGAAGCTTTATTACTTCTTTAATCTCCTCCAATGTGAAATCTTTTTCAAGATTTGCTTTTGTCTCCTCTGAGATAGTTGGTAATTTTGTGTTGTTGATATATTGTGTTAAAGATAGCAGAGGAGAAGGTGGTGGATTTATCTGATTAGGAGGTGGAAGTTGATATAGATTTTTATAATATTTACAAAACGTGTCAGCTATAATTTCTGTTTTGTAGGCAATTACTCCTTGGGCTGTCTTAATAGAAGCAATGGTGTTGGCCACCTTTTTATTTTTCAACGCGTTAGCCAGGAATTTACCTGGTTTGTTATTCCAGACATAAAATTTTTTCCCACAAACTTGTACAACCTGCTTGTATTTCTTATGAAGCATATTTTTTATCTTGCATCTGATCTCATTAAGTTCTGCTAATGTGTCCTTCAATCTGGATTTCTTATGGACTAATTCTAGTTCATGAAGTTTACTAAATAAATCAGAAAGTTGTTTTGTGTTAGCTTTTTTTAATCTAACTCCTTGTGAAATCAAGGTGCCTCTTATCATTGCTTTTAAAGCTTCCCATTTAATTGGCGCGGATGTGGGATCATTCTCGTGAGTTAATTTAAAAGTTTCAAATGTATCTTTTAGGGCAGTTATACATACCAGATCATCTAGTAGTGTTTCATTAAGTTTCCAATTATAGCAAAATTTGGTCTTAGGGAGAAGAGTGAAAGACGAAAAAATAGGTGCATGGTCTGAGAAAATCAAATTTCCTATATTGGAATTTTTCAAAAAACTAAGCATATCATGTGATGAAAAGATATAGTCTATCCTGTTATAAGTATTTGTAGCAGCTGAAAAATGCGAATAATCTTGTGTCGTGGGATTTGCAATTCTCCAAGTGTCATATAATGTGAGTTCTTTCAAAGTTCTTTGTAAAGCTCTGATTCTTTTAAAAGGGATTTTGGAGTTTCCTGTAGATGAATCTACAAGAGGATTTAAAGGTACATTGAAATCTCCTCCTAAAATTATATGACCCTTGGCAAAAGAATGCAAATCCTGTAAAGTTTCTATAAGAAATGAAATTTGATCATAGTTTGGGGCATAAATGCTCGCAATCGTAAAAGTATCATCCATTAGTAAACAGTTGAGGAAAATAAATCTGCCGTCAGGATCTACTTTGGAATCTAAAATTTGTATGGGTAGAGTTCTATGAAACCCAATAGACACCCCTTTCGTCTTTTTATGTGTGGATGTAGCATGGGCCCATGTGTTGAAGTATTTATTTTTTGATAAATCGGGTAGTTTTCCATTTTTAAAATGGGTCTCTTGGAGGGAAACAATTTTGGCTTTTTGCTTATGTAAAGTATGTAATATGTTAGACCTTTTTTCTGGTGCATTAAATCCATTAACATTTAAAGAGCAAAAAATTATGTCCATCCTTGTGCAAATATTAATACTCACTTAGGTGTTTAAATAACTATCGTTTAAGATTGATAGAAGAGTTTTGTAATCTAAAGATGGTTGGTTCCAAGATGTCAAGGCCTGTCAAGACCGCTGCACACCAGAAGAGAAAGAAAAAACAATAACAAAATTAGATTAAAAGACTAAACAGACACAAGTAATGTGCAACAGACTAAACTAAAAAGAAAGCGTATATTCTAGTCAATATACGCGTTAGTACTATACGTGACTATGGTCACAATGTCTTGAAATCAAGACCCCTACTGGGTGGGTGGATTGAGGCGCTGAGAGAATAAGATAACATAAGTTGTCAAGGCCTTATATTACCATAAAATTAAAAGTGTCAAAAGGAGTATCTATATGTAAATATACCTTACCAGAACTTCTTAAAGAGAGTTATATTAATTAAAGCTCTAACGTGAGAACACTTAACCATTTTGATTCTTCGAGGGAAAATTATCTATTAAGAAGATTACAAGATTATTAAAATTACAGCTCAATATTGCAGTTAAAAACGCTTTAAATACAGATATTAGAAGAAAATCTACAAACATAAGAAAGTATTATCCAAGGAGAAACCAGTTAGCTTATAAGTTCCATAGGCGACCTTATTCATTTCCGAGACTTCCTTTCTCTTGGAGGTAACGGTGGCGATCCTTCTCTCGCTGGTTCATAAGTTGAACTTTGACGGGATGATGAATCGAAACTCCGAGGCGGAAGCAACATCGCTCCATGTAGTTCTATCCAGTCCTTTAAATTCAAATCTGGAAGATCCAATGCGGCTAAAAAGCTTGGCAGGTCATTTGGTTCTCTGAGGGTAATTATTCTGTTTGACAGTTTTACAGACAAAGCAAATGGGAAGCCCCACTTGTATGGTATATTTCTGTCTTGTAAAATTTGAATAAGAGGCCTTAGAGATGTTCTCTGCCTGAGTGTAAGCAGGGATAGGTCATTAAATAATAGAATATTAGAGCCATTGAATTCTATGTCATGAAGTTTTCTAGCTCTGTTCATGATTTCTTCTTTCAGCTTATAAAAGTGAATTCTGCAAATTACGTCCCGTGGTTTCTTGGGGTCTAATCCTTTAGGTTTCAAAGCCCTATGTATTCTGTCAAATTCAATAGGTGTTTCTGTTGGACGGTTTAAAATACTGTTAAAAATGGAAGAAATGGCACCTTGTAGTTCGGTTGCTTTTATGTCTTCTGATAGACCTCTGATCCTGACATTATTTCTTCGATTCCTGTTTTCGATATCATCCATTCTATTGATAAGCATTTTCTGGGAAATTGTAAGTGTATCCACTCTGTCGGTCAGTTTCCTTAATTGGTCTTCATGTTTGGTGTTAGATTTTTCTAAAACAGTTGACTTTTTTTCCAATGTCAAAACTTTGCTTTGAACTTTTGAAAGATCTTCTTGCCATGATTTTTTAAGATCTAACGCCAAATTGTCAAGATTTTGTTTATTGGAGGTCGTTAACAGAATATATAAAGCCTTTAGCTCTGGGAAACCTTGTATAGCTTTAAGAGCCGCCTCTTCAGATGGGTTAGATGTAGTGGAGTTAGACGTTGGAATATGTATGACTGAGCCTGTGGGAGATGTAGATTCATCTGAAAAATCTTCCTGTACATAGAAAGATTTATCTAGTTTTGCTTTGAAAGGTGTTTTAAAAAGCTTTCTTTTTGTTGGTGGTATTTCGTCCAGATCAGAGTCTATAGGTGTCGGAGAATCATCTGAGTTATCCGAGTCTTGTGAGATTCGTTTATGTTGTGTTGGTTTGTAAGTTGAAAGAGTATCCTGAGATATAACTTTATTTTGTTTCATATCATTGTCTACCTCCGTAACCTCCATATCATCAAAACCAAATTCTGTATCAAATTTGTAAGATATCGCCATGTTTTCTTTAGGTACAACGTTTATAGTTTGTTTGTTATTCGCAGATTTTAAATCACTAACAGAAGGTAAATATTTACTTTTTGCTTCTTGGTCTTTTGGTAAAGTCATGTGAACAGGTTTATTTATGATAAGATCTTTAGAGGTAACCTTCCCATTATCTTTAGACTGCTGTTGTGATGGGACCCCTGATTTAGTCTTTGGCAATGAAGGACAAGTAATTTTGATGGAGTGACCTGTTTGTGTTTTTTGCTGTTGTTTCATATTAGTTTTAGATCTAACTACAGGAGGGTCATCACTAGAAGATTTGTTGTTTCCTTGTTTTGTATTGGTATGTAACGCTGTGTCTTGTGATTTTTTGTTCTCAGTTCTGACCTCTTCTTTAGTTTGAAAATCAAGTTCTTGTGAAATATTAGTCATAGAGATAGGTATTTGTGAATTTTGCTGATTTAAAGTAGACATTGTCCCTTGATGTTTTCCTTGAGTATCAGTTAAGATAATAGCTTTACTATCTCTTTTATCACTGTTGGTGAGAACAGCTTGTGGTCTATTTAGTGTTGGATCTTTAATAACCAGCTTCCCTTCTTTAGTAAAATCTTTTCCTTCTTTCTTGTCCTGTTCTGCCATATCTGCTTTCACTATGTGTGAGGCATCCATGATAGCCGTTATTAGCTGGTGTCTGAAGGAGCTAATCAAGCAGCTGCCGACTGTATGCAGTGTATGAGTGTGGAATCCAAGATGGCCGCCGCTAACTGCAGTCTAATAGAGCCACCGGAGCTTCAGTCTGCTTTAATCACTCACCACTGCTCCTCTCTTGCTTAAAAGTGCGTCGCTCTCTGCCTGAAGGGATTCTCTTCTTAAGCCCTCTCTTCAATCCGTTCTGGAGGTCCTCAAAGAGCCACAGTTCCTCTGTATCTGACGGCCGGAGACGGAGCAGCTCTCACATGCGACCTTCCATCGGCGCGTCAAGCCACGCCCCCCCCTGCCGTTGATTTTCTATGGGAATTGCAGAAATGACTTCTAAGCCTCAAAATAATGACTTTTTTTCCTAAGGTGGTAGGAATGAAACTCAGTGCGGGCTGGATGGGGTCCCCCCTGGGCACCGCAGACCTAAGCTTGTTTAACTCCTACCTCTTAAAGGGACCGAGAAAAAATGACCTTTTCTGCACTCCAATGTAAGTCAATGGGGCGATTTTTTGGCTATGTGCTAGAAATGAAATTCAGTGCGGATTGGATGACAGGCACCCTATGCACCCAGGATCAGCTTTAGTTTCACGTGTATCTCTTAAGCCGGCAGAGAAAACCCAACTAGATATGCGCTCCACACAATTGAATAGAGACGCCGTTGATTTTCTATGGGAATTGCAGAAATGACTTCTAAGCCTCAAAATAATGACTTTTTTTCCTAAGGTGGTAGGAATGAAACTCAGTGCGGGCTGGATGGGGTCCCCCCTGGGCACCGCAGACCTAAGCTTGTTTAACTCCTACCTCTTAAAGGGACCGAGAAAAAATGACCTTTTCTGCACTCCAATGTAAGTCAATGGGGCGATTTTTTGGCTATGTGCTAGAAATGAAATGCAGTGCGGATTGGATGACAGGCACCCTAGGCACCCAGGATCGGCTTTAGTTTCACGTGTATCTCTTAAGCCGGCAGAGAAAACCCACCTGATATGCGCTCCACACAATTGAATTAGAGACGCCGTTGATTTTCTATGGGAATTGCAGAAATGACTTCTAAGCCTCAAAATAATGACTTTTTTTCCTAAGGTGGTAGGAATGAAACTCAGTGCGGGCTGGATGGGGTCCCCCCTGGGCACCGCAGTACCTAAGCTTGTTTAACTCCTACCTCTTAAAGGGACCGAGAAAAAATGACCTTTTCTGCACTCCAGTGTAAGTCAATGGGGCGATTTTTTGGCTATGTGCTAGAAATGAAATTCAGTGCGGATTGGATGACAGGCACCCTAGGCACCCAGGATCAGCTTTAGTTTCACGTGTATCTCTTAAGCCGGCAGAGAAAACCCAACTAGATATGCGCTCCACACAATTGAATAGAGACGCCGTTGATTTTCTATGGGAATTGCAGAAATGACTTCTAAGCCTCAAAATAATGACTTTTTTTCCTAAGGTGGTAGGAATGAAACTCAGTGCGGGCTGGATGGGGTCCCCCCTGGGCACCGCAGACCTAAGCTTGTTTAACTCCTACCTCTTAAAGGGACCGAGAAAAAAATGACCTTTTCTGCACTCCAATGTAAGTCAATGGGGCGATTTTTTGGCTATGTGCTAGAAATGAAATGCAGTGCGGATTGGATGACAGGCACCCTAGGCACCCAGGATCAGCTTTAGTTTCACGTGTATCTCTTAAGCCGGCAGAGAAAACCCACCTGATATGCGCTCCACACAATTGAATAGAGACGCCGTTGATTTTCTATGGGAATTGCAGAAATGACTTCTAAGCCTCAAAATAATGACTTTTTTTCCTAAGGTGGTAGGAATGAAACTCAGTGCGGGCTGGATGGGGTCCCCCCTGGGCACCGCAGACCTAAGCTTGTTTAACTCCTACCTCTTAAAGGGACCGAGAAAAAATGACCTTTTCTGCACTCCAATGTAAGTCAATGGGGCGATTTTTTGGCTATGTGCTAGAAATGAAATGCAGTGCGGATTGGATGACAGGCACCCTAGGCACCCAGGATCGGCTTTAGTTTCACGTGTATCTCTTAAGCCGGCAGAGAAAACCCACCTGATATGCGCTCCACACAATTGAATTAGAGACGCCGTTGATTTTCTATGGGAATTGCAGAAATGACTTCTAAGCCTCAAAATAATGACTTTTTTTCCTAAGGTGGTAGGAATGAAACTCAGTGCGGGCTGGATGGGGTCCCCCCTGGGCACCGCAGTCCTAAGCTTGTTTAACTCCTACCTCTTAAAGGGACCGAGAAAAAATGACCTTTTCTGCACTCCAATGTAAGTCAATGGGGCGATTTTTTGGCTATGTGCTAGAAATGAAATGCAGTGCGGATTGGATGACAGGCACCCTAGGCACCCAGGATCGGCTTTAGTTTCACGTGTATCTCTTAAGCCGGCAGAGAAAACCCACCTGATATGCGCTTCACACAATTGAATAGAGACGCCGTTGATTTTCTATGGGAATTGCAGAAATGACTTCTAAGCCTCAAAATAATGACTTTTTTTTCCTAAGGTGGTAGGAATGAAACTCAGTGCGGGCTGGATGGGGTCCCCCCTGGGCACCGCAGACCTAAGCTTGTTTAACTCCTACCTCTTAAAGGGACCGAGAAAAAATGACCTTTTCTGCACTCCAATGTAAGTCAATGGGGCGATTTTTTGGCTATGTGCTAGAAATGAAATGCAGTGCGGATTGGATGACAGGCACCATAGGCACCCAGGATCGGCTTTAGTTTCACGTGTATCTCTTAAGCCGGCAGAGAAAACCCACCTGATATGCGCTCCACACAATTGAATAGAGACGCCGTTGATTTTCTATGGGAATTGCAGAAATGACTTCTAAGCCTCAAAATAATGACTTTTTTTCCTAAGGTGGTAGGAATGAAACTCAGTGCGGGCTGGATGGGGTCCCCCCTGGGCACCGCAGACCTAAGCTTGTTTAACTCCTACCTCTTAAAGGGACCGAGAAAAAATGACCTTTTCTGCACTCCAATGTAAGTCAATGGGGCGATTTTTTGGCTATGTGCTAGAAATGAAATGCAGTGCGGATTGGATGACAGGCACCCTAGGCACCCAGGATCAGCTTTAGTTTCACGTGTATCTCTTAAGCCGGCAGAGAAAACCCACCTGATATGCGCTCCACACAATTGAATAGAGACGCCGTTGATTTTCTATGGGAATTGCAGAAATGACTTCTAAGCCTCAAAATAATGACTTTTTTTCCTAAGGTGGTAGGAATGAAACTCAGTGCGGGCTGGATGGGGTCCCCCCTGGGCACCGCAGACCTAAGCTTGTTTAACTCCTACCTCTTAAAGGGACCGAGAAAAAATGACCTTTTCTGCACTCCAATGTAAGTCAATGGGGCGATTTTTTGGCTATGTGCTAGAAATGAAATGCAGTGCGGATTGGATGACAGGCACCCTAGGCACCCAGGATCGGCTTTAGTTTCACGTGTATCTCTTAAGCCGGCAGAGAAAACCCACCTGATATGCGCTCCACACAATTGAATAGAGACGCCGTTGATTTTCTATGGGAATTGCAGAAATGACTTCTAAGCCTCAAAATAATGACTTTTTTTCCTAAGGTGGTAGGAATGAAACTCAGTGCGGGCTGGATGGGGTCCCCCCTGGGCACCGCAGACCTAAGCTTGTTTAACTCCTACCTCTTAAAGGGGTCCGAGAAAAAAATGACCTTTTCTGCACTCCAATGTAAGTCAATGGGGCGATTTTTTGGCTATGTGCTAGAAATGAAATGCAGTGCGGATTGGATGACAGGCACCCTAGGCACCCAGGATCGGCTTTAGTTTCACGTGTATCTCTTAAGCCGGCAGAGAAAACCCACCTGATATGCGCTCCACACAATTGAATTAGAGACGCCGTTGATTTTCTATGGGAATTGCAGAAATGACTTCTAAGCCTCAAAATAATGACTTTTTTTTCCTAAGGTGGTAGGAATGAAACTCAGTGCGGGCTGGATGGGGTCCCCCCTGGGCACCGCAGTCCTAAGCTTGTTTAACTCCTACCTCTTAAAGGGACCGAGAAAAAATGACCTTTTCTGCACTCCAGTGTAAGTCAATGGGGCGATTTTTTGGCTATGTGCTAGAAATGAAATGCAGTGCGGATTGGATGACAGGCACCCTAGGCACCCAGGATCGGCTTTAGTTTCACGTGTATCTCTTAAGCCGGCAGAGAAAACCCACCTGATATGCGCTCCACACAATTGAATTAGAGACGCCGTTGATTTTCTATGGGAATTGCAGAAATGACTTCTAAGCCTCAAAATAATGACTTTTTTTCCTAAGGTGGTAGGAATGAAACTCAGTGCGGGCTGGATGGGGTCCCCCCTGGGCACCGCAGACCTAAGCTTGTTTAACTCCTACCTCTTAAAGGGACCGAGAAAAAATGACCTTTTCTGCACTCCAGTGTAAGTCAATGGGGCGATTTTTTGGCTATGTGCTAGAAATGAAATTCAGTGCGGATTGGATGACAGGCACCCTAGGCACCCAGGATCAGGGTTTAGTTTCACGTGTATCTCTTAAGCCGGCAGAGAAAACCCACCTGATATGCGCTCCACACAATTGAATAGAGACGCCGTTGATTTTCTATGGGAATTGCAGAAATGACTTCTAAGCCTCAAAATAATGACTTTTTTTCCTAAGGTGGTAGGAATGAAACTCAGTGCGGGCTGGATGGGGTCCCCCCTGGGCACCGCAGACCTAAGCTTGTTTAACTCCTACCTCTTAAAGGGACCGAGAAAAAATGACCTTTTCTGCACTCCAATGTAAGTCAATGGGGCGATTTTTTGGCTATGTGCTAGAAATGAAATGCAGTGCGGATTGGATGACAGGCACCCTAGGCACCCAGGATCGGCTTTAGTTTCACGTGTATCTCTTAAGCCGGCAGAGAAAACCCACCTGATATGCGCTCCACACAATTGAATAGAGACGCCGTTGATTTTCTATGGGAATTGCAGAAATGACTTCTAAGCCTCAAAATAATGACTTTTTTTCCTAAGGTGGTAGGAATGAAACTCAGTGCGGGCTGGATGGGGTCCCCCCTGGGCACCGCAGACCTAAGCTTGTTTAACTCCTACCTCTTAAAGGGACCGAGAAAAAATGACCTTTTCTGCACTCCAATGTAAGTCAATGGGGCGATTTTTTGGCTATGTGCTAGAAATGAAATGCAGTGCGGATTGGATGACAGGCACCCTAGGCACCCAGGATCAGCTTTAGTTTCACGTGTATCTCTTAAGCCGGCAGAGAAAACCCACCTGATATGCGCTCCACACAATTGAATAGAGACGCCGTTGATTTTCTATGGGAATTGCAGAAATGACTTCTAAGCCTCAAAATAATGACTTTTTTTCCTAAGGTGGTAGGAATGAAACTCAGTGCGGGCTGGATGGGGTCCCCCCTGGGCACCGCAGACCTAAGCTTGTTTAACTCCTACCTCTTAAAGGGACCGAGAAAAAAATGACCTTTTCTGCACTCCAATGTAAGTCAATGGGGCGATTTTTTGGCTATGTGCTAGAAATGAAATGCAGTGCGGATTGGATGACAGGCACCCTAGGCACCCAGGATCGGCTTTAGTTTCACGTGTATCTCTTAAGCCGGCAGAGAAAACCCACCTGATATGCGCTCCACACAATTGAATAGAGACGCCGTTGATTTTCTATGGGAATTGCAGAAATGACTTCTAAGCCTCAAAATAATGACTTTTTTTCCTAAGGTGGTAGGAATGAAACTCAGTGCGGGCTGGATGGGGTCCCCCCTGGGCACCGCAGACCTAAGCTTGTTTAACTCCTACCTCTTAAAGGGACCGAGAAAAAATGACCTTTTCTGCACTCCAATGTAAGTCAATGGGGCGATTTTTTGGCTATGTGCTAGAAATGAAATTCAGTGCGGATTGGATGACAGGCACCCTAGGCACCCAGGATCGGCTTTAGTTTCACGTGTATCTCTTAAGCCGGCAGAGAAAACCCACCTGATATGCGCTCCACACAATTGAATAGAGACGCCGTTGATTTTCTATGGGAATTGCAGAAATGACTTCTAAGCCTCAAAATAATGACTTTTTTTCCTAAGGTGGTAGGAATGAAACTCAGTGCGGGCTGGATGGGGTCCCCCTGGGCACCGCAGACCTAAGCTTGTTTAACTCCTACCTCTTAAAGGGACCGAGAAAAAATGACCTTTTCTGCACTCCAATGTAAGTCAATGGGGCGATTTTTTGGCTATGTGCTAGAAATGAAATGCAGTGCGGATTGGATGACAGGCACCCTAGGCACCCAGGATCGGCTTTAGTTTCACGTGTATCTCTTAAGCCGGCAGAGAAAACCCACCTGATATGCGCTCCACACAATTGAATAGAGACGCCGTTGATTTTCTATGGGAATTGCAGAAATGACTTCTAAGCCTCAAAATAATGACTTTTTTTCCTAAGGTGGTAGGAATGAAACTCAGTGCGGGCTGGATGGGGTCCCCCCTGGGCACCGCAGACCTAAGCTTGTTTAACTCCTACCTCTTAAAGGGACCGAGAAAAAATGACCTTTTCTGCACTCCAATGTAAGTCAATGGGGCGATTTTTTGGCTATGTGCTAGAAATGAAATTCAGTGCGGATTGGATGACAGGCACCCTAGGCACCCAGGATCGGCTTTAGTTTCACGTGTATCTCTTAAGCCGGCAGAGAAAACCCACCTGATATGCGCTCCACACAATTGAATAGAGACGCCGTTGATTTTCTATGGGAATTGCAGAAATGACTTCTAAGCCTCAAAATAATGACTTTTTTTCCTAAGGTGGTAGGAATGAAACTCAGTGCGGGCTGGATGGGGTCCCCCCTGGGCACCGCAGACCTAAGCTTGTTTAACTCCTACCTCTTAAAGGGACCGAGAAAAAATGACCTTTTCTGCACTCCAATGTAAGTCAATGGGGCGATTTTTTGGCTATGTGCTAGAAATGAAATTCAGTGCGGATTGGATGACAGGCACCCTAGGCACCCAGGATCGGCTTTAGTTTCACGTGTATCTCTTAAGCCGGCAGAGAAAACCCACCTGATATGCGCTCCACACAATTGAATAGAGACGCCGTTGATTTTCTATGGGAATTGCAGAAATGACTTCTAAGCCTCAAAATAATGACTTTTTTTCCTAAGGTGGTAGGAATGAAACTCAGTGCGGGCTGGATGGGGTCCCCCCTGGGCACCGCAGACCTAAGCTTGTTTAACTCCTACCTCTTAAAGGGACCGAGAAAAAATGACCTTTTCTGCACTCCAATGTAAGTCAATGGGGCGATTTTTTGGCTATGTGCTAGAAATGAAATTCAGTGCGGATTGGATGACAGGCACCCTAGGCACCCAGGATCGGCTTTAGTTTCACGTGTATCTCTTAAGCCGGCAGAGAAAACCCACCTGATATGCGCTCCACACAATTGAATAGAGACGCCGTTGATTTTCTATGGGAATTGCAGAAATGACTTCTAAGCCTCAAAATAATGACTTTTTTTCCTAAGGTGGTAGGAATGAAACTCAGTGCGGGCTGGATGGGGTCCCCCTGGGCACCGCAGACCTAAGCTTGTTTAACTCCTACCTCTTAAAGGGACCGAGAAAAAATGACCTTTTCTGCACTCCAATGTAAGTCAATGGGGCGATTTTTTGGCTATGTGCTAGAAATGAAATTCAGTGCGGATTGGATGACAGGCACCCTAGGCACCCAGGATCGGCTTTAGTTTCACGTGTATCTCTTAAGCCGGCAGAGAAAACCCACCTGATATGCGCTCCACACAATTGAATAGAGACGCCGTTGATTTTCTATGGGAATTGCAGAAATGACTTCTAAGCCTCAAAATAATGACTTTTTTTCCTAAGGTGGTAGGAATGAAACTCAGTGCGGGCTGGATGGGGTCCCCCTGGGCACCGCAGACCTAAGCTTGTTTAACTCCTACCTCTTAAAGGGACCGAGAAAAAATGACCTTTTCTGCACTCCAATGTAAGTCAATGGGGCGATTTTTTGGCTATGTGCTAGAAATGAAATTCAGTGCGGATTGGATGACAGGCACCCTAGGCACCCAGGATCGGCTTTAGTTTCACGTGTATCTCTTAAGCCGGCAGAGAAAACCCACCTGATATGCGCTCCACACAATTGAATAGAGACGCCGTTGATTTTCTATGGGAATTGCAGAAATGACTTCTAAGCCTCAAAATAATGACTTTTTTTCCTAAGGTGGTAGGAATGAAACTCAGTGCGGGCTGGATGGGGTCCCCCCTGGGCACCGCAGACCTAAGCTTGTTTAACTCCTACCTCTTAAAGGGACCGAGAAAAAATGACCTTTTCTGCACTCCAATGTAAGTCAATGGGGCGATTTTTTGGCTATGTGCTAGAAATGAAATTCAGTGCGGATTGGATGACAGGCACCCTAGGCACCCAGGATCAGCTTTAGTTTCACGTGTATCTCTTAAGCCGGCAGAGAAACCCACCTGATATGCGCTCCACACAATTGAATAGAGACGCCGTTGATTTTCTATGGGAATTGCAGAAATGACTTCTAAGCCTCAAAATAATGACTTTTTTTCCTAAGGTGGTAGGAATGAAACTCAGTGCGGGCTGGATGGGGTCCCCCCTGGGCACCGCAGACCTAAGCTTGTTTAACTCCTACCTCTTAAAGGGACCGAGAAAAAATGACCTTTTCTGCACTCCAATGTAAGTCAATGGGGCGATTTTTTGGCTATGTGCTAGAAATGAAATTCAGTGCGGATTGGATGACAGGCACCCTAGGCACCCAGGATCGGCTTTAGTTTCACGTGTATCTCTTAAGCCGGCAGAGAAAACCCACCTGATATGCGCTCCACACAATTGAATAGAGACGCCGTTGATTTTCTATGGGAATTGCAGAAATGACTTCTAAGCCTCAAAATAATGACTTTTTTTCCTAAGGTGGTAGGAATGAAACTCAGTGCGGGCTGGATGGGGTCCCCCCTGGGCACCGCAGACCTAAGCTTGTTTAACTCCTACCTCTTAAAGGGACCGAGAAAAAATGACCTTTTCTGCACTCCAATGTAAGTCAATGGGGCGATTTTTTGGCTATGTGCTAGAAATGAAATTCAGTGCGGATTGGATGACAGGCACCCTAGGCACCCAGGATCGGCTTTAGTTTCACGTGTATCTCTTAAGCCGGCAGAGAAAACCCACCTGATATGCGCTCCACACAATTGAATAGAGACGCCGTTGATTTTCTATGGGAATTGCAGAAATGACTTCTAAGCCTCAAAATAATGACTTTTTTTCCTAAGGTGGTAGGAATGAAACTCAGTGCGGGCTGGATGGGGTCCCCCCTGGGCACCGCAGACCTAAGCTTGTTTAACTCCTACCTCTTAAAGGGACCGAGAAAAAATGACCTTTTCTGCACTCCAATGTAAGTCAATGGGGCGATTTTTTGGCTATGTGCTAGAAATGAAATTCAGTGCGGATTGGATGACAGGCACCCTAGGCACCCAGGATCGGCTTTAGTTTCACGTGTATCTCTTAAGCCGGCAGAGAAAACCCACCTGATATGCGCTCCACACAATTGAATAGAGACGCCGTTGATTTTCTATGGGAATTGCAGAAATGACTTCTAAGCCTCAAAATAATGACTTTTTTTCCTAAGGTGGTAGGAATGAAACTCAGTGCGGGCTGGATGGGGTCCCCCTGGGCACCGCAGACCTAAGCTTGTTTAACTCCTACCTCTTAAAGGGACCGAGAAAAAATGACCTTTTCTGCACTCCAATGTAAGTCAATGGGGCGATTTTTTGGCTATGTGCTAGAAATGAAATTCAGTGCGGATTGGATGACAGGCACCCTAGGCACCCAGGATCGGCTTTAGTTTCACGTGTATCTCTTAAGCCGGCAGAGAAAACCCACCTGATATGCGCTCCACACAATTGAATAGAGACGCCGTTGATTTTCTATGGGAATTGCAGAAATGACTTCTAAGCCTCAAAATAATGACTTTTTTTCCTAAGGTGGTAGGAATGAAACTCAGTGCGGGCTGGATGGGGTCCCCCTGGGCACCGCAGACCTAAGCTTGTTTAACTCCTACCTCTTAAAGGGACCGAGAAAAAATGACCTTTTCTGCACTCCAATGTAAGTCAATGGGGCGATTTTTTGGCTATGTGCTAGAAATGAAATTCAGTGCGGATTGGATGACAGGCACCCTAGGCACCCAGGATCGGCTTTAGTTTCACGTGTATCTCTTAAGCCGGCAGAGAAAACCCACCTGATATGCGCTCCACACAATTGAATAGAGACGCCGTTGATTTTCTATGGGAATTGCAGAAATGACTTCTAAGCCTCAAAATAATGACTTTTTTTCCTAAGGTGGTAGGAATGAAACTCAGTGCGGGCTGGATGGGGTCCCCCTGGGCACCGAAGACCTAAGCTTGTTTAACTCCTACCTCTTAAAGGGACCGAGAAAAAATGACCTTTTCTGCACTCCAATGTAAGTCAATGGGGCGATTTTTTGGCTATGTGCTAGAAATGAAATTCAGTGCGGATTGGATGACAGGCACCCTAGGCACCCAGGATCGGCTTTAGTTTCACGTGTATCTCTTAAGCCGGCAGAGAAAACCCACCTGATATGCGCTCCACACAATTGAATAGAGACGCCGTTGATTTTCTATGGGAATTGCAGAAATGACTTCTAAGCCTCAAAATAATGACTTTTTTTCCTAAGGTGGTAGGAATGAAACTCAGTGCGGGCTGGATGGGGTCCCCCCTGGGCACCGCAGACCTAAGCTTGTTTAACTCCTACCTCTTAAAGGGACCGAGAAAAAATGACCTTTTCTGCACTCCAATGTAAGTCAATGGGGCGATTTTTTGGCTATGTGCTAGAAATGAAATTCAGTGCGGATTGGATGACAGGCACCCTAGGCACCCAGGATCGGCTTTAGTTTCACGTGTATCTCTTAAGCCGGCAGAGAAAACCCACCTGATATGCGCTCCACACAATTGAATAGAGACGCCGTTGATTTTCTATGGGAATTGCAGAAATGACTTCTAAGCCTCAAAATAATGACTTTTTTTCCTAAGGTGGTAGGAATGAAACTCAGTGCGGGCTGGATGGGGTCCCCCTGGGCACCGCAGACCTAAGCTTGTTTAACTCCTACCTCTTAAAGGGACCGAGAAAAAATGACCTTTTCTGCACTCCAATGTAAGTCAATGGGGCGATTTTTTGGCTATGTGCTAGAAATGAAATTCAGTGCGGATTGGATGACAGGCACCCTAGGCACCCAGGATCGGCTTTAGTTTCACGTGTATCTCTTAAGCCGGCAGAGAAAACCCACCTGATATGCGCTCCACACAATTGAATAGAGACGCCGTTGATTTTCTATGGGAATTGCAGAAATGACTTCTAAGCCTCAAAATAATGACTTTTTTTCCTAAGGTGGTAGTAATGAAACTCAGTGCGGGCTGGATGGGGTCCCCCCTGGGCACCGCAGACCTAAGCTTGTTTAACTCCTACCTCTTAAAGGGACCGAGAAAAAATGACCTTTTCTGCACTCCAATGTAAGTCAATGGGGCGATTTTTTGGCTATGTGCTAGAAATGAAATTCAGTGCGGATTGGATGACAGGCACCCTAGGCACCCAGGATCGGCTTTAGTTTCACGTGTATCTCTTAAGCCGGCAGAGAAAAACCACCTGATATGCGCTCCACACAATTGAATAGAGACGCCGTTGATTTTCTATGGGAATTGCAGAAATGACTTCTAAGCCTCAAAATAATGACTTTTTTTCCTAAGGTGGTAGGAATGAAACTCAGTGCGGGCTGGATGGGGTCCCCCTGGGCACCGCAGACCTAAGCTTGTTTAACTCCTACCTCTTAAAGGGACCGAGAAAAAATGACCTTTTCTGCACTCCAATGTAAGTCAATGGGGCGATTTTTTGGCTATGTGCTAGAAATGAAATTCAGTGCGGATTGGATGACAGGCACCCTAGGCACCCAGGATCGGCTTTAGTTTCACGTGTATCTCTTAAGCCGGCAGAGAAAACCCACCTGATATGCGCTCCACACAATTGAATAGAGACGCCGTTGATTTTCTATGGGAATTGCAGAAATGACTTCTAAGCCTCAAAATAATGACTTTTTTTCCTAAGGTGGTAGGAATGAAACTCAGTGCGGGCTGGATGGGGTCCCCCTGGGCACCGCAGACCTAAGCTTGTTTAACTCCTACCTCTTAAAGGGACCGAGAAAAAATGACCTTTTCTGCACTCCAATGTAAGTCAATGGGGCGATTTTTTGGCTATGTGCTAGAAATGAAATTCAGTGCGGATTGGATGACAGGCACCCTAGGCACCCAGGATCGGCTTTAGTTTCACGTGTATCTCTTAAGCCGGCAGAGAAAACCCACCTGATATGCGCTCCACACAATTGAATAGAGACGCCGTTGATTTTCTATGGGAATTGCAGAAATGACTTCTAAGCCTCAAAATAATGACTTTTTTTCCTAAGGTGGTAGGAATGAAACTCAGTGCGGGCTGGATGGGGTCCCCCCTGGGCACCGCAGACCTAAGCTTGTTTAACTCCTACCTCTTAAAGGGACCGAGAAAAAATGACCTTTTCTGCACTCCAATGTAAGTCAATGGGGCGATTTTTTGGCTATGTGCTAGAAATGAAATTCAGTGCGGATTGGATGACAGGCACCCTAGGCACCCAGGATCGGCTTTAGTTTCACGTGTATCTCTTAAGCCGGCAGAGAAAACCCACCTGATATGCGCTCCACACAATTGAATAGAGACGCCGTTGATTTTCTATGGGAATTGCAGAAATGACTTCTAAGCCTCAAAATAATGACTTTTTTTCCTAAGGTGGTAGGAATGAAACTCAGTGCGGGCTGGATGGGGTCCCCCTGGGCACCGCAGACCTAAGCTTGTTTAACTCCTACCTCTTAAAGGGACCGAGAAAAAATGACCTTTTCTGCACTCCAATGTAAGTCAATGGGGCGATTTTTTGGCTATGTGCTAGAAATGAAATTCAGTGCGGATTGGATGACAGGCACCCTAGGCACCCAGGATCGGCTTTAGTTTCACGTGTATCTCTTAAGCCGGCAGAGAAAACCCACCTGATATGCGCTCCACACAATTGAATAGAGACGCCGTTGATTTTCTATGGGAATTGCAGAAATGACTTCTAAGCCTCAAAATAATGACTTTTTTTCCTAAGGTGGTAGGAATGAAACTCAGTGCGGGCTGGATGGGGTCCCCCCTGGGCACCGCAGACCTAAGCTTGTTTAACTCCTACCTCTTAAAGGGACCGAGAAAAAATGACCTTTTCTGCACTCCAATGTAAGTCAATGGGGCGATTTTTTGGCTATGTGCTAGAAATGAAATTCAGTGCGGATTGGATGACAGGCACCCTAGGCACCCAGGATCGGCTTTAGTTTCACGTGTATCTCTTAAGCCGGCAGAGAAAACCCACCTGATATGCGCTCCACACAATTGAATAGAGACGCCGTTGATTTTCTATGGGAATTGCAGAAATGACTTCTAAGCCTCAAAATAATGACTTTTTTTCCTAAGGTGGTAGGAATGAAACTCAGTGCGGGCTGGATGGGGTCCCCCCTGGGCACCGCAGACCTAAGCTTGTTTAACTCCTACCTCTTAAAGGGACCGAGAAAAAATGACCTTTTCTGCACTCCAATGTAAGTCAATGGGGCGATTTTTTGGCTATGTGCTAGAAATGAAATTCAGTGCGGATTGGATGACAGGCACCCTAGGCACCCAGGATCGGCTTTAGTTTCACGTGTATCTCTTAAGCCGGCAGAGAAAACCCACCTGATATGCGCTCCACACAATTGAATAGAGACGCCGTTGATTTTCTATGGGAATTGCAGAAATGACTTCTAAGCCTCAAAATAATGACTTTTTTTCCTAAGGTGGTAGGAATGAAACTCAGTGCGGGCTGGATGGGGTCCCCCCTGGGCACCGCAGACCTAAGCTTGTTTAACTCCTACCTCTTAAAGGGACCGAGAAAAAATGACCTTTTCTGCACTCCAATGTAAGTCAATGGGGCGATTTTTTGGCTATGTGCTAGAAATGAAATTCAGTGCGGATTGGATGACAGGCACCCTAGGCACCCAGGATCGGCTTTAGTTTCACGTGTATCTCTTAAGCCGGCAGAGAAAACCCACCTGATATGCGCTCCACACAATTGAATAGAGACGCCGTTGATTTTCTATGGGAATTGCAGAAATGACTTCTAAGCCTCAAAATAATGACTTTTTTTCCTAAGGTGGTAGGAATGAAACTCAGTGCGGGCTGGATGGGGTCCCCCCTGGGCACCGCAGACCTAAGCTTGTTTAACTCCTACCTCTTAAAGGGACCGAGAAAAAATGACCTTTTCTGCACTCCAATGTAAGTCAATGGGGCGATTTTTTGGCTATGTGCTAGAAATGAAATTCAGTGCGGATTGGATGACAGGCACCCTAGGCACCCAGGATCGGCTTTAGTTTCACGTGTATCTCTTAAGCCGGCAGAGAAAACCCACCTGATATGCGCTCCACACAATTGAATAGAGACGCCGTTGATTTTCTATGGGAATTGCAGAAATGACTTCTAAGCCTCAAAATAATGACTTTTTTTCCTAAGGTGGTAGGAATGAAACTCAGTGCGGGCTGGATGGGGTCCCCCCTGGGCACCGCAGACCTAAGCTTGTTTAACTCCTACCTCTTAAAGGGACCGAGAAAAAATGACCTTTTCTGCACTCCAATGTAAGTCAATGGGGCGATTTTTGGCTATGTGCTAGAAATGAAATTCAGTGCGGATTGGATGACAGGCACCCTAGGCACCCAGGATCGGCTTTAGTTTCACGTGTATCTCTTAAGCCGGCAGAGAAAACCCACCTGATATGCGCTCCACACAATTGAATAGAGACGCCGTTGATTTTCTATGGGAATTGCAGAAATGACTTCTAAGCCTCAAATAATGACTTTTTTTCCTAAGGTGGTAGGAATGAAACTCAGTGCGGGCTGGATGGGGTCCCCCCTGGGCACCGCAGACCTAAGCTTGTTTAACTCCTACCTCTTAAAGGGACCGAGAAAAAATGACCTTTTCTGCACTCCAATGTAAGTCAATGGGGCGATTTTTTGGCTATGTGCTAGAAATGAAATTCAGTGCGGATTGGATGACAGGCACCCTAGGCACCCAGGATCGGCTTTAGTTTCACGTGTATCTCTTAAGCCGGCAGAGAAAACCCACCTGATATGCGCTCCACACAATTGAATAGAGACGCCGTTGATTTTCTATGGGAATTGCAGAAATGACTTCTAAGCCTCAAAATAATGACTTTTTTTCCTAAGGTGGTAGGAATGAAACTCAGTGCGGGCTGGATGGGGTCCCCCCTGGGCACCGCAGACCTAAGCTTGTTTAACTCCTACCTCTTAAAGGGACCGAGAAAAAATGACCTTTTCTGCACTCCAATGTAAGTCAATGGGGCGATTTTTTGGCTATGTGCTAGAAATGAAATTCAGTGCGGATTGGATGACAGGCACCCTAGGCACCCAGGATCGGCTTTAGTTTCACGTGTATCTCTTAAGCCGGCAGAGAAAACCACCTGATATGCGCTCCACACAATTGAATAGAGACGCCGTTGATTTTCTATGGGAATTGCAGAAATGACTTCTAAGCCTCAAAATAATGACTTTTTTTCCTAAGGTGGTAGGAATGAAACTCAGTGCGGGCTGGATGGGGTCCCCCCTGGGCACCGCAGACCTAAGCTTGTTTAACTCCTACCTCTTAAAGGGACCGAGAAAAAATGACCTTTTCTGCACTCCAATGTAAGTCAATGGGGCGATTTTTTGGCTATGTGCTAGAAATGAAATTCAGTGCGGATTGGATGACAGGCACCCTAGGCACCCAGGATCGGCTTTAGTTTCACGTGTATCTCTTAAGCCGGCAGAGAAAACCCACCTGATATGCGCTCCACACAATTGAATAGAGACGCCGTTGATTTTCTATGGGAATTGCAGAAATGACTTCTAAGCCTCAAAATAATGACTTTTTTTCCTAAGGTGGTAGGAATGAAACTCAGTGCGGGCTGGATGGGGTCCCCCCTGGGCACCGCAGACCTAAGCTTGTTTAACTCCTACCTCTTAAAGGGACCGAGAAAAAATGACCTTTTCTGCACTCCAATGTAAGTCAATGGGGCGATTTTTTGGCTATGTGCTAGAAATGAAATTCAGTGCGGATTGGATGACAGGCACCCTAGGCACCCAGGATCGGCTTTAGTTTCACGTGTATCTCTTAAGCCGGCAGAGAAAACCCACCTGATATGCGCTCCACACAATTGAATAGAGACGCCGTTGATTTTCTATGGGAATTGCAGAAATGACTTCTAAGCCTCAAAATAATGACTTTTTTTCCTAAGGTGGTAGGAATGAAACTCAGTGCGGGCTGGATGGGGTCCCCCCTGGGCACCGCAGACCTAAGCTTGTTTAACTCCTACCTCTTAAAGGGACCGAGAAAAAATGACCTTTTCTGCACTCCAATGTAAGTCAATGGGGCGATTTTTTGGCTATGTGCTAGAAATGAAATGCAGTGCGGATTGGATGACAGGCACCCTAGGCACCCAGGATCGGCTTTAGTTTCACGTGTATCTCTTAAGCCGGCAGAGAAAACCCACCTGATATGCGCTCCACACAATTGAATAGAGACGCCGTTGATTTTCTATGGGAATTGCAGAAATGACTTCTAAGCCTCAAAATAATGACTTTTTTTCCTAAGGTGGTAGGAATGAAACTCAGTGCGGGCTGGATGGGGTCCCCCCTGGGCACCGCAGACCTAAGCTTGTTTAACTCCTACCTCTTAAAGGGACCGAGAAAAAATGACCTTTTCTGCACTCCAATGTAAGTCAATGGGGCGATTTTTTTGGCTATGTGCTAGAAATGAAATGCAGTGCGGATTGGATGACAGGCACCCTAGGCACCCAGGATCGGCTTTAGTTTCACGTGTATCTCTTAAGCCGCAGAGAAAACCCACCTGATATGCGCTCCACACAATTGAATTAGAGACGCCGTTGATTTTCTATGGGAATTGCAGAAATGACTTCTAAGCCTCAAAATAATGACTTTTTTTCCTAAGGTGGTAGGAATGAAACTCAGTGCGGGCTGGATGGGGTCCCCCTGGGCACCGCAGTCCTAAGCTTGTTTAACTCCTACCTCTTAAAGGGACCGAGAAAAAATTGACCTTTTCTGCACTCCAATGTAAGTCAATGGGGCGATTTTTTGGCTATGTGCTAGAAATTAAATGCAGTGCGGATTGGATGACAGGCACCCTAGGCACCCAGGATCGGCTTTAGTTTCACGTGTATCTCTTAAGCCGGCAGAGAAAACCCACCTGATATGCGCTCCACACAATTGAATAGAGACGCCGTTGATTTTCTATGGGAATTGCAGAAATGACTTCTAAGCCTCAAAATAATGACTTTTTTTCCTAAGGTGGTAGGAATGAAACTCAGTGCGGGCTGGATGGGGTCCCCCCTGGGCACCGCAGACCTAAGCTTGTTTAACTCCTACCTCTTAAAGGGACCGAGAAAAAATGACCTTTTCTGCACTCCAATGTAAGTCAATGGGGCGATTTTTTGGCTATGTGCTAGAAATGAAATGCAGTGCGGATTGGATGACAGGCACCCTAGGCACCCAGGATCGGCTTTAGTTTCACGTGTATCTCTTAAGCCGGCAGAGAAAACCCACCTGATATGCGCTCCACACAATTGAATAGAGACGCCGTTGATTTTCTATGGGAATTGCAGAAATGACTTCTAAGCCTCAAAATAATGACTTTTTTTCCTAAGGTGGTAGGAATGAAACTCAGTGCGGGCTGGATGGGGTCCCCCCTGGGCACCGCAGACCTAAGCTTGTTTAACTCCTACCTCTTAAAGGGACCGAGAAAAAATGACCTTTTCTGCACTCCAATGTAAGTCAATGGGGCGATTTTTTGGCTATGTGCTAGAAATGAAATGCAGTGCGGATTGGATGACAGGCACCCTAGGCACCCAGGATCGGCTTTAGTTTCACGTGTATCTCTTAAGCCGGCAGAGAAAACCCACCTGATATGCGCTCCACACAATTGAATAGAGACGCCGTTGATTTTCTATGGGAATTGCAGAAATGACTTCTAAGCCTCAAAATAATGACTTTTTTTCCTAAGGTGGTAGGAATGAAACTCAGTGCGGGCTGGATGGGGTCCCCCCTGGGCACCGCAGACCTAAGCTTGTTTAACTCCTACCTCTTAAAGGGACCGAGAAAAAATGACCTTTTCTGCACTCCAATGTAAGTCAATGGGGCGATTTTTTGGCTATGTGCTAGAAATGAAATGCAGTGCGGATTGGATGACAGGCACCCTAGGCACCCAGGATCGGCTTTAGTTTCACGTGTATCTCTTAAGCCGGCAGAGAAAACCCACCTGATATGCGCTCCACACAATTGAATAGAGACGCCGTTGATTTTCTATGGGAATTGCAGAAATGACTTCTAAGCCTCAAAATAATGACTTTTTTTCCTAAGGTGGTAGGAATGAAACTCAGTGCGGGCTGGATGGGGTCCCCCCTGGGCACCGCAGTACCTAAGCTTGTTTAACTCCTACCTCTTAAAGGGACCGAGAAAAAATGACCTTTTCTGCACTCCAATGTAAGTCAATGGGGCGATTTTTTGGCTATGTGCTAGAAATGAAATGCAGTGCGGATTGGATGACAGGCACCCTAGGCACCCAGGATCGGCTTTAGTTTCACGTGTATCTCTTAAGCCGGCAGAGAAAACCCACCTGATATGCGCTCCACACAATTGAATAGAGACGCCGTTGATTTTCTATGGGAATTGCAGAAATGACTTCTAAGCCTCAAAATAATGACTTTTTTTCCTAAGGTGGTAGGAATGAAACTCAGTGCGGGCTGGATGGGGTCCCCCCTGGGCACCGCAGACCTAAGCTTGTTTAACTCCTACCTCTTAAAGGGACCGAGAAAAAATGACCTTTTCTGCACTCCAATGTAAGTCAATGGGGCGATTTTTTGGCTATGTGCTAGAAATGAAATGCAGTGCGGATTGGATGACAGGCACCCTAGGCACCCAGGATCGGCTTTAGTTTCACGTGTATCTCTTAAGCCGGCAGAGAAAACCCACCTGATATGCGCTCCACACAATTGAATAGAGACGCCGTTGATTTTCTATGGGAATTGCAGAAATGACTTCTAAGCCTCAAAATAATGACTTTTTTTCCTAAGGTGGTAGGAATGAAACTCAGTGCGGGCTGGATGGGGTCCCCCCTGGGCACCGCAGACCTAAGCTTGTTTAACTCCTACCTCTTAAAGGGACCGAGAAAAAATGACCTTTTCTGCACTCCAATGTAAGTCAATGGGGCGATTTTTTGGCTATGTGCTAGAAATGAAATTCAGTGCGGATTGGATGACAGGCACCCTAGGCACCCAGGATCGGCTTTAGTTTCACGTGTATCTCTTAAGCCGGCAGAGAAAACCCACCTGATATGCGCTCCACACAATTGAATAGAGACGCCGTTGATTTTCTATGGGAATTGCAGAAATGACTTCTAAGCCTCAAAATAATGACTTTTTTTCCTAAGGTGGTAGGAATGAAACTCAGTGCGGGCTGGATGGGGTCCCCCCTGGGCACCGCAGACCTAAGCTTGTTTAACTCCTACCTCTTAAAGGGACCGAGAAAAAATGACCTTTTCTGCACTCCAATGTAAGTCAATGGGGCGATTTTTTGGCTATGTGCTAGAAATGAAATGCAGTGCGGATTGGATGACAGGCACCCTAGGCACCCAGGATCGGCTTTAGTTTCACGTGTATCTCTTAAGCCGGCAGAGAAAACCCACCTGATATGCGCTCCACACAATTGAATAGAGACGCCGTTGATTTTCTATGGGAATTGCAGAAATGACTTCTAAGCCTCAAAATAATGACTTTTTTTCCTAAGGTGGTAGGAATGAAACTCAGTGCGGGCTGGATGGGGTCCCCCCTGGGCACCGCAGACCTAAGCTTGTTTAACTCCTACCTCTTAAAGGGACCGAGAAAAAATGACCTTTTCTGCACTCCAATGTAAGTCAATGGGGCGATTTTTTGGCTATGTGCTAGAAATGAAATGCAGTGCGGATTGGATGACAGGCACCCTAGGCACCCAGGATCGGCTTTAGTTTCACGTGTATCTCTTAAGCCGGCAGAGAAAACCCACCTGATATGCGCTCCACACAATTGAATAGAGACGCCGTTGATTTTCTATGGGAATTGCAGAAATGACTTCTAAGCCTCAAAATAATGACTTTTTTTCCTAAGGTGGTAGGAATGAAACTCAGTGCGGGCTGGATGGGGTCCCCCCTGGGCACCGCAGACCTAAGCTTGTTTAACTCCTACCTCTTAAAGGGACCGAGAAAAAATGACCTTTTCTGCACTCCAATGTAAGTCAATGGGGCGATTTTTTGGCTATGTGCTAGAAATGAAATGCAGTGCGGATTGGATGACAGGCACCCTAGGCACCCAGGATCGGCTTTAGTTTCACGTGTATCTCTTAAGCCGGCAGAGAAAACCCACCTGATATGCGCTCCACACAATTGAATAGAGACGCCGTTGATTTTCTATGGGAATTGCAGAAATGACTTCTAAGCCTCAAAATAATGACTTTTTTTCCTAAGGTGGTAGGAATGAAACTCAGTGCGGGCTGGATGGGGTCCCCCCTGGGCACCGCAGACCTAAGCTTGTTTAACTCCTACCTCTTAAAGGGACCGAGAAAAAATGACCTTTTCTGCACTCCAATGTAAGTCAATGGGGCGATTTTTTGGCTATGTGCTAGAAATGAAATGCAGTGCGGATTGGATGACAGGCACCCTAGGCACCCAGGATCGGCTTTAGTTTCACGTGTATCTCTTAAGCCGGCAGAGAAAACCCACCTGATATGCGCTCCACACAATTGAATTAGAGACGCCGTTGATTTTCTATGGGAATTGCAGAAATGACTTCTAAGCCTCAAAATAATGACTTTTTTTCCTAAGGTGGTAGGAATGAAACTCAGTGCGGGCTGGATGGGGTCCCCCCTGGGCACCGCAGTCCTAAGCTTGTTTAACTCCTACCTCTAAAAGGGACCGAGAAAAAATGACCTTTTCTGCACTCCAATGTAAGTCAATGGGGCGATTTTTTGGCTATGTGCTAGAAATGAAATGCAGTGCGGATTGGATGACAGGCACCCTAGGCACCCAGGATCGGCTTTAGTTTCACGTGTATCTCTTAAGCCGGCAGAGAAAACCCACCTGATATGCGCTTCCACACAATTGAATAGAGACGCCGTTGATTTTCTATGGGAATTGCAGAAATGACTTCTAAGCCTCAAAATAATGACTTTTTTTCCTAAGGTGGTAGGAATGAAACTCAGTGCGGGCTGGATGGGGTCCCCCCTGGGCACCGCAGACCTAAGCTTGTTTAACTCCTACCTCTTAAAGGGACCGAGAAAAAATGACCTTTTCTGCACTCCAATGTAAGTCAATGGGGCGATTTTTTGGCTATGTGCTAGAAATGAAATGCAGTGCGGATTGGATGACAGGCACCCTAGGCACCCAGGATCGGCTTTAGTTTCACGTGTATCTCTTAAGCCGGCAGAGAAAACCCACCTGATATGCGCTCCACACAATTGAATAGAGACGCCGTTGATTTTCTATGGGAATTGCAGAAATGACTTCTAAGCCTCAAAATAATGACTTTTTTTCCTAAGGTGGTAGGAATGAAACTCAGTGCGGGCTGGATGGGGTCCCCCCTGGGCACCGCAGACCATAGCTTGTTTAACTCCTACCTCTTAAAGGGACCGAGAAAAAATGACCTTTTCTGCACTCCAATGTAAGTCAATGGGGCGATTTTTTGGCTATGTGCTAGAAATGAAATTCAGTGCGGATTGGATGACAGGCACCCTAGGCACCCAGGATCAGCTTTAGTTTCACGTGTATCTCTTAAGCCGGCAGAGAAAACCCACCTGATATGCGCTCCACACAATTGAATAGAGACGCCGTTGATTTTCTATGGGAATTGCAGAAATGACTTCTAAGCCTCAAAATAATGACTTTTTTTCCTAAGGTGGTAGGAATGAAACTCAGTGCGGGCTGGATGGGGTCCCCCCTGGGCACCGCAGTCCTAAGCTTGTTTAACTCCTACCTCTTAAAGGGACCGAGAAAAAATGACCTTTTCTGCACTCCAATGTAAGTCAATGGGGCGATTTTTTGGCTATGTGCTAGAAATTAAATGCAGTGCGGATTGGATGACAGGCACCCTAGGCACCCAGGATCGGCTTTAGTTTCACGTGTATCTCTTAAGCCGGCAGAGAAAACCCACCTGATATGCGCTCCACACAATTGAATTAGAGACGCCGTTGATTTTCTATGGGAATTGCAGAAATGACTTCTAAGCCTCAAAATAATGACTTTTTTTCCTAAGGTGGTAGGAATGAAACTCAGTGCGGGCTGGATGGGGTCCCCCCTGGGCACCGCAGTCCTAAGCTTGTTTAACTCCTACCTCTTAAAGGGACCGAGAAAAAATGACCTTTTCTGCACTCCAATGTAAGTCAATGGGGCGATTTTTTGGCTATGTGCTAGAAATGAAATGCAGTGCGGATTGGATGACAGGCACCCTAGGCACCCAGGATCGGCTTTAGTTTCACGTGTATCTCTTAAGCCGGCAGAGAAAACCCACCTGATATGCGCTCCACACAATTGAATAGAGACGCCGTTGATTTTCTATGGGAATTGCAGAAATGACTTCTAAGCCTCAAAATAATGACTTTTTTTCCTAAGGTGGTAGGAATGAAACTCAGTGCGGGCTGGATGGGGTCCCCCCTGGGCACCGCAGACCTAAGCTTGTTTAACTCCTACCTCTTAAAGGGACCGAGAAAAAATGACCTTTTCTGCACTCCAATGTAAGTCAATGGGGCGATTTTTTGGCTATGTGCTAGAAATGAAATGCAGTGCGGATTGGATGACAGGCACCCTAGGCACCCAGGATCAGCTTTAGTTTCACGTGTATCTCTTAAGCCGGCAGAGAAAACCCACCTGATATGCGCTCCACACAATTGAATAGAGACGCCGTTGATTTTCTATGGGAATTGCAGAAATGACTTCTAAGCCTCAAAATAATGACTTTTTTTCCTAAGGTGGTAGGAATGAAACTCAGTGCGGGCTGGATGGGGTCCCCCCTGGGCACCGCAGACCATAGCTTGTTTAACTCCTACCTCTTAAAGGGACCGAGAAAAAATGACCTTTTCTGCACTCCAATGTAAGTCAATGGGGCGATTTTTTGGCTATGTGCTAGAAATGAAATGCAGTGCGGATTGGATGACAGGCACCCTAGGCACCCAGGATCAGCTTTAGTTTCACGTGTATCTCTTAAGCCGGCAGAGAAAACCCACCTGATATGCGCTCCACACAATTGAATAGAGACGCCGTTGATTTTCTATGGGAATTGCAGAAATGACTTCTAAGCCTCAAAATAATGACTTTTTTTCCTAAGGTGGTAGGAATGAAACTCAGTGCGGGCTGGATGGGGTCCCCCCTGGGCACCGCAGACCATAGCTTGTTTAACTCCTACCTCTTAAAGGGACCGAGAAAAAATGACCTTTTCTGCACTCCAATGTAAGTCAATGGGGCGATTTTTTGGCTATGTGCTAGAAATGAAATGCAGTGCGGATTGGATGACAGGCACCCTAGGCACCCAGGATCAGCTTTAGTTTCACGTGTATCTCTTAAGCCGGCAGAGAAAACCCACCTGATATGCGCTCCACACAATTGAATAGAGACGCCGTTGATTTTCTATGGGAATTGCAGAAATGACTTCTAAGCCTCAAAATAATGACTTTTTTTCCTAAGGTGGTAGGAATGAAACTCAGTGCGGGCTGGATGGGGTCCCCCCTGGGCACCGCAGACCATAGCTTGTTTAACTCCTACCTCTTAAAGGGACCGAGAAAAAAATGACCTTTTCTGCACTCCAATGTAAGTCAATGGGGCGATTTTTTGGCTATGTGCTAGAAATGAAATGCAGTGCGGATTGGATGACAGGCACCCTAGGCACCCAGGATCAGCTTTAGTTTCACGTGTATCTCTTAAGCCGGCAGAGAAAACCCACCTGATATGCGCTCCACACAATTGAATAGAGACGCCGTTGATTTTCTATGGGAATTGCAGAAATGACTTCTAAGCCTCAAAATAATGACTTTTTTTCCTAAGGTGGTAGGAATGAAACTCAGTGCGGGCTGGATGGGGTCCCCCCTGGGCACCGCAGTCCTAAGCTTGTTTAACTCCTACCTCTTAAAGGGACCGAGAAAAAATGACCTTTTCTGCACTCCAATGTAAGTCAATGGGGCGATTTTTTGGCTATGTGCTAGAAATGAAATGCAGTGCGGATTGGATGACAGGCACCCTAGGCACCCAGGATCGGCTTTAGTTTCACGTGTATCTCTTAAGCCGGCAGAGAAAACCCACCTGATATGCGCTCCACACAATTGAATAGAGACGCCGTTGATTTTCTATGGGAATTGCAGAAATGACTTCTAAGCCTCAAAATAATGACTTTTTTTCCTAAGGTGGTAGGAATGAAACTCAGTGCGGGCTGGATGGGGTCCCCCCTGGGCACCGCAGACCTAAGCTTGTTTAACTCCTACCTCTTAAAGGGACCGAGAAAAAATGACCTTTTCTGCACTCCAATGTAAGTCAATGGGGCGATTTTTTGGCTATGTGCTAGAAATGAAATGCAGTGCGGATTGGATGACAGGCACCCTAGGCACCCAGGATCAGCTTTAGTTTCACGTGTATCTCTTAAGCCGGCAGAGAAAACCCACCTGATATGCGCTCCACACAATTGAATAGAGACGCCGTTGATTTTCTATGGGAATTGCAGAAATGACTTCTAAGCCTCAAAATAATGACTTTTTTTCCTAAGGTGGTAGGAATGAAACTCAGTGCGGGCTGGATGGGGTCCCCCCTGGGCACCGCAGACCATAGCTTGTTTAACTCCTACCTCTTAAAGGGACCGAGAAAAAATGACCTTTTCTGCACTCCAATGTAAGTCAATGGGGCGATTTTTTGGCTATGTGCTAGAAATGAAATTCAGTGCGGATTGGATGACAGGCACCCTAGGCACCCAGGATCAGCTTTAGTTTCACGTGTATCTCTTAAGCCGGCAGAGAAAACCCACCTGATATGCGCTCCACACAATTGAATAGAGACGCCGTTGATTTTCTAACTAATTTAAATTTTATTAAAGAAAATTTTTTTAATACACTTGTTCAAAAAGACACATAGTAAATGAATCCACATAAAATGTCAATAAACAGAAAGTGATGTAATACTACCTTTGTGGATTTTGATTTGACAACATAATGTGTGTGTAATAACGAAAGGAAATAAGGGAAAGAGAATGGGAGATTTATAGAGTGCGTGAACCCGAAGGTAGGATCAGCTCAAGTGGATATTCTGGGAGAAGAAAACAGGGAAGAGGGGGGGGGGGTGCAGCTGCTGATCTTGTAGATTACAAATAACTTGAAACAATAAAACTACAAAATAATCTAATATTATGTCCATTACTTCTATAATTAGATCATATTTCCTTACCTAAAGGATGCTTGTTGGCGGCACAGAGTCGAAACCCAAACTTCGGATTGCGGACAAATGCATTCAATAAAAATTTCTGGTGTATATAGGTGTGTGAGTGAATTTTTAAAGCATGTTTAAACTGACGTTACAATTTTTTAGTCGTTAAGAGTGAGAGGTTATGGTAAGGGGGGGGTAGATGTTGCGCTTAAGACAAAGTTTCTTTCTCTGCTCGTGACCCAAGGTAACCATCGAGCATAAAATATTTTATTAGCGTTTGCTTCCTCTGAAACCAATTCCTCCATTCTGCGGTATTTATCCACTTCATCTGCCCAATCAGCTATGGAGGGGACATAAGAGTTTTTCCAATTTCTCGCTATAACCGCTTTCGCAGCTGTAAGAAGCAAGCCTAGGTGTCGTGGAATCGGGATCATTAGAAGCAAAGCTTGATGGGGGGTGTTTTCCATGTGAATATCGGAAATCTGATTGATTATTTTTATTACTTTACCCCAGAATGGTTGTAGTAGCGGACAGCTCCACCAGATATGTAGCATTGTACCCCTATCTCCTCCACACCTCCAACATGTATCCTTTCGATTAGGGTATAAAGTTTTCAATTTGGTAGGAACCATATACCACCTGGCTAACAGCTTATAATTTTTCTCCTGTATGTTACAGGAAATCGAAGTTTTGTGTGTAAAATGGAACGCCTTACTGACATCTTCCTCAGAAAAGGAGACATTTAAATCTCTCTCCCAACTCTTAATAAATTCTGGAAGCACGTCATCTGCGTTCAATAGGATCATATTATATATTGCTGATATTGCTTTCGGAGTGGGTGAGCTAGCGGCACAAAGCTTTTCATACGGTAGAAGCTTCCTAGTAAGGTTAAGATTGTTCTTCTGTCTCTCTACAAATTCCTTCAATTGTTGATACTGTTTTAATGTGGTGGCTACGTTTTCCGCATTTCTATTTTCCTTATATGGTAATTCTTCAAGAGGTTTAATTCCCTCAGAATTCATTATTGAGTAAAAAGTAACTCCCTCATTTGTGGGGATACCTAAAAACCTATCTGTGTGTAATGCTGCTAGGAATCTCTGATTGTTTCCTAGCGGAATCAGGGGGCCATCTGGACGAAACAAGTTCTGAAAAACATGAGAATGTGATTTGACTAGGGCTGCAATTGAGGCACTGATAGGTGATTGTGGAAGAGAGATTATATCTTTTAGAATATTCCTGGGGGTCCAGAGTATCGCTGCGGTATCAAAATTTGTTATTGTGGATTCTATGGATATCCAGAGTTTCTTATCTCTTTGTTGGAAGCATTCAAGGATTCTATTGAGAATAGCTGCTTGATAGTAAAGTTTGCAGCTTGGGAGGGCAAGACCACCTTCTGTTTTAGATTTAATGAGAGTTGTAGTATTTAGCAGGGCGGGTTTATTGGACCATATGAACTTAGTCAGAATAGAATTCATCCTGGTTAGGAAAGTGTGGGAGAGGACAGCTGGTACAGCTTGAAAGAGATAAAGGAGTCTCGGTAGAATGTTCATTTTAATGATGTTGATCTTTCCCAACCAGGAGAAATCCCTCATTCCCCATCTCTGAAGGTCTTCTCTAATGTTTTTCAATAAGGGTAGGAAGTTCTTTTCTATAATACTTTTTTGTGTTACTGCAATATGTGTGCCTAAATAATTTATTGAGGTATTATTCCAATTGAAAGGGAAGTTTGATTTTAAGATTTCCTTATCTTTATCTGGGATATTTATACAAAGGGCTTCGCATTTATTCATATTCAACTTATAGTTGCTAAAATAGGAATATTCTCTAATCGTGGACAATAAGGAAGGGAGGGAGATATGAGGATTGGATAAGAAGAGCAAAAGATCATCCGCATATGCAGAACAAAGATGATTCTTGTTGCCCACTTGTATGCCTGAAATGTCAGGGTTCTCCCTTATAGCTATAAGCAGATGTTCCATACACAGAACATATAGTAGAGGCGACAGTGGACATCCTTGCCTTGTTCCGTTCCTTATGTTAACTCTCTCAGAAACATTCCCATTGATTTTGATTTTAGCGTGGGGTGATTTGTATAACGCCATGATTTTTGATATAATGGTTGGGCCTAACCCAATCTGGGACAGGGTAGCTTCCATAAACCTCCAATCAACCCTATCAAACGCCTTTTCGGCATCAAGAGCTAAAAAGAGCATTTGTTTTTTTGAATTGTGGGCGAAGTTGGCCAGGGCGAAGGCCCTTAAGGTATTGTCATTAGCCTTCCTATTTGGTATGAAGCCAACTTGGTCCAAATTAACTAGGGATTCAAGAAGTGGGGAAAGTCTATTTGCAATTGCTTTAGCGTAAATTTTGGTATCAATATTTAGAAGAGAAATGGGCCTAAAATTGCTGCACAGATTGTGGTCTTTGCCCTCCTTCGGAATCACAGTTATGAATGCCTCCAAAAAAGGCGGGGGGAAAGTGTGCGAATCTGATATTGAATTAAAGGAATCTACCAAGCATGGGGTGAGAACTTCTGCGAATTGCTTATAGAATTTAGTGGTAAAGCCATCAGGGCCTGGGCTTTTACCCGTGGGGAGGCTTTTGATTATGTCTCTAATTTCCTCAACTGTGAAGTTTTCCTCTAATTGGGATCTTGTTTCCGTATTAATTGTGGGGAGTTTAGTTTTGTTTATATACTGTTCTAGTGAAGTGGGAGAGGAAGGGGATAAATTTTTTCTATCTGGAGATGGCAGCTGGTATAAATTTTCATAATAGTTCCTAAAAGTCTCCGCAATAATGTCTGTATTGTAAGATAGATTTCCCTGTGGTGTTTTGATGGAAGGAATTATTCTCGAAGTCTTTTTGTTTTTTAAAGCATTAGCTAGAAGTCTGCTGGGCCTATTGCCCCAGACGTAGAAGGTCTTTCCACAGATTTGTAGAACTTTTTTATATTTTTTATGTAAAATGTCTTTAATTTTACATCTTGTGGCATTAAGCTCCAGCAGAGTTTCTTCTAATAGAGATTTTTTATGTGTCGTCTCTAGTTCATGGATTCTTGTAAATAGATTAGACAGCTGTTTCGTGTTTTCTCTTTTAATTCTAGCCCCGTGTGAGATCAGTGTGCCTCTAACTGTAGCCTTTAATGCCTCCCATTTAATGGTTGGCGCAGTGGAGTCTTTTTTGTGTGTGATTTTGAAAGTATCCAGTGTATCTGTGATTGCGGAGGAACAAACTACATCGTCCAACAGTGATTCATTCAGTCTCCATGAGAATGATTGCTTACTCTTTGGTAAAAACGTAAATGACGAATATACCGGGGCATGATCAGTAAGTATAATATTCCCAATGTGTGAGTCTTTAAGAAGGCTCAGTACTGCATGCGAGGAGAGAATGAAGTCTATTCTGCTGTACGAGTTAGTAGGAGCAGAGAAATGTGAGTAATCTTTGGTCGTGGGATTAATTATTCTCCAAGTGTCATATAGCTTGAGCTCTCTTAAAGTTTTCTGTAGCAGTCTTATTTTTTTAAAAGCTACTTTAGTTTTCCCTGAAGATGTATCTAGAAAAGGGTTTAAAGGAGTGTTAAGATCACCTCCTATTATAATGTGTCCCTTGGCAAAGGAATGTAGATCTTGTAAGGTGTTAATGATGAATGGTATCTGGTCATGGTTAGGGGCATATATATTCGCTAATGTGAGGGTTTCTTCTCCAATTGAGCAATTTACGAAGATATATCTGCTTTCCGAATCTATTTTGGTGTCTAATATTTTCAAGGGGATTGTTTTGTGAATGCCAATTGAGACACCTTTTGTTCTTTTATCTGGGGAGGAAGCGTGTATCCATGAGGAGTAGTATCTATTTTTGTCTAGGTTTGGTATGTGGTTTGTTTTGAAATGGGTTTCCTGTAGGAAAATTATTTTTGCTTTTTGTTTGTGAAGGGAATAGAGAATGTTAGAGCGCTTTTCTGGCACATTGAAGCCGTTGACATTCAATGTGCAGAAAACAATGCCTGTCATTTTGTGTGTATGAGAAGCGTACTCACTGGTTGAGAAGAGGTCTGTTTGTAGATATGACGATTATCTTGTCGTTTCGTGGGGTTGACTCTGTGCCGTCAAGTCGCTTGGTAATGCAGCTGCACTGAGGGGTAAAGAAAAGATATAGGGTAAGAAGAATAAAATTAAGAGAAAAAAGAGGAAGTTCAACAAAAATCTAAACTAACAAAAAAAAAAAAAAAAAAAACGTAAACAATACGCGGGGGACTAATTTGACAGTTTGTCACTAAGTCTTGATAACCAAGACACACTATTGGGTGGGTGAGTTGGCAAGCTGTTGGGTCTAAAGGAAGTAATATATGTCAGGGCCTATTTGACATCAAGTTATAATTTTGGAGGAAATTAGAATACAATATAATGAAGAAACCTTTTAAAACATCCTATAATTTAGCTTTGCTAGGGAAACCTTACTCTAGGTGTTCACTTATGAAATGCACCTAACAAAAATAATTTTCGTGCACTTTTGTAGGCCATAAGGCCTCTAAACTAAAAGGACATCTCTTTTGGGAATCATACCAGTATCTATATGCGGTCTTTAAGACTAAAGATTACTCATATAAATAACTAAGTAAATCTATAACAATGTTGCTGCTCAAGGAAGGAAAAACACATAACAAAGAAAACATTGCACAGACAACTTATTCAAAGGATTCCTTCTCATTGCGATCTTCAGCGCGGTCCGGGTTGTTTGCTCCTGGGCGTCTTCCTATCCCTCTCTCTTTGTGGTCGGGGTGGCAGGTCCGGTCTCCTGATGTCCTCTGTGTCGTCAGGTCTTGGAGTCGAAATGTAGTTGGGTGGAGGCAGTATCATAGTCTCATGTAGATCACACCAATCATGAAGGGACAGATTTGGAAGGTTTAACGCTTTCAGGAATTCTTGTAGATCTTTAGGTTCTCTAAGAATGAGAGTGTTTCCGCCGTGTCTCACTGATAGAGAGAAAGGAAACCCCCACTTGTATTGAATCTTGAGTTCTTGTAATTTTTGCGTGAGTGGTCTGAGAGTAGCTCTTTGTCTGAGGGTTAGTAGTGATAGATCTGTAAAGAGCTGAATCTTTGCTCCATTGAAGTCTATGTTGTGAATTTCTCTCGCCTTTTTCAAGATCTCTTTCTTCTGCGCGTAATAATGCACTCTACAAATGGTGTCTCTGGGTTTTCTTGGGTCTTTCCCCTTCGGTTTTAAGGCTCTATGAACCCTGTCGATCTCTATGTGGGTATCCAAAGGTTTTCCCAGGATCTTGTTGAACAATGAAGCAACTGCTCCATATAAATTGGCCGTTTTAACTTCTTCAGGCAACCCTCTAATCCTTACGTTGTTACGGCGGCTCCTGTTTTCGATATCATCTAGCCTGAGGGTTATCATCTTTTGAGAGATTTTTAAAGTTTCCGTAACATATGTCAACTCACGTATTTTGTCGTCTTGTTTTGCTTGGACTTTGTCAATCCCCGCTGATTTCTTTTCCAAAATCTTCACTTTGTCGTGTACAACAGCAAGATCCCTTTGCCATGAGGCCTTGAGATCTTTACCCATATTGATCAAATCCTGCTTTGAGGGGATCAAAGACAATAATGCCTGTAACTCTGGGTGACCTTGTAGAGCCTTTAAAGCATTTTCCGAAGTGGATGATTGCGGAGGCATATTAGGCGTGGGATTGTGTATTACCGAATCTGCTGAAGAAGCTAAAGATTCGTCAGAGGAGGACATGTCATGGGCGTAAAAGGACTTATTCATGTCCAACTTATTTGGCGTTTTCAGGAGTTTCCTCTTCATTGGGGGGGAAATTTCCTCATCTGAATCATTTGGGGTCGCATAACCTTCTGAGGTATCAGAATCCTGCGATCCTCTTTTATATTGTGTGAGTTTGTGCGATGAGGTGGAGACTTGCCCAATATTTTTATTTACATCATATGGTTGGGACAAATCCATACTATCAGCTTGATCCTGATATCTAACAGTAGCTTGCGTGGCTAATTGGGCAGGTGACTCATCTGCAAGCTTATTATCTGCAAGTGTCTCCCTTTTCTGTGCCTCCTCCAATATGGCCGACTGTGCATATTTCAATGGGGCCGACTTCCCTTGCACTTCAACAGACATGGAGGGGCTTATGTCATGCTTTAAGGACTGCATAGGCATCTGGGGATCCCAATTAACAGATATATATCTTTGTATAGCTGCTGCACTTAAATCCCCCCTCTGAGCCTGTGTCCTCTTTTCTGCATCCCCATCCAATATGGCCGCCGCCATTATGCTCCGAGCGGCTAATCCCTGCCGCTCGGTTAGAGTCTCCTCTGCAGCTATGAGTGATACTGGGGACTGCCGGGGCACTGCGGGTTCCCTACTTACTGCGGGTGCCTCCGCTGTTGAAGTCGGGTCTCCCGCTGCTCTCCGGCCGGCTTCTTCTTTCCGTCCCGAGTCTTCCAGGGTGGCCGCTGCAGCATCAGGCTTGGTGCTGCGGCCGCTCCGCTCCGCCGAATCACCCATCAGCTGATCGGATCTTCTGGCCGCTGAGCTAATCTTGTTCACCGATGGCTCTTTCCCCTTTGCCTTCTTGTCGGTCTTCTTGGTATCCGACATATCGGCTCTTTAATCCTCTTGTAGCTGAGGCCGCAGACAGAGCACTCTTCACACGCTGTTAACCATCAGCGTGCCAAGCACCGCCCCCGCCGTTGATTTTCTATGGGAATTGCAGAAATGACTTCTAAGCCTCAAAATAATGACTTTTTTTCCTAAGGTGGTAGGAATGAAACTCAGTGCGGGCTGGATGGGGTCCCCCCTGGGCACCGCAGACCTAAGCTTGTTTAACTCCTACCTCTTAAAGGGACCGAGAAAAAATGACCTTTTCTGCACTCCAATGTAAGTCAATGGGGCGATTTTTTGGCTATGTGCTAGAAATGAAATGCAGTGCGGATTGGATGACAGGCACCCTAGGCACCCAGGATCGGCTTTAGTTTCACGTGTATCTCTTAAGCCGGCAGAGAAAACCCACCTGATATGCGCTCCACACAATTGAATTAGAGACGCCGTTGATTTTCTATGGGAATTGCAGAAATGACTTCTAAGCCTCAAAATAATGACTTTTTTTCCTAAGGTGGTAGGAATGAAACTCAGTGCGGGCTGGATGGGGTCCCCCCTGGGCACCGCAGACCTAAGCTTGTTTAACTCCTACCTCTTAAAGGGACCGAAAAAAAATGACCTTTTCTGCACTCCAATGTAAGTCAATGGGGCGATTTTTTGGCAATGTGCTAGAAATGAAATTCAGTGCGGATAGGATGACAGGCACCCTAGGCACCAAGGATAGGCTTTAGTTTCACGTGTATCTCTTAAGCCGGCAGAGAAAACCCACCTGATATGCGCTCCACACAATTGAATTAGAGACGCCGTTGATTTTCTATGGGAATTGCAGAAATGACTTCTAAGCCTCAAAATAATGACTTTTTTTCCTAAGGTGGTAGGAATTAAACTCAGTGCGGGCTGGATGGGGTCCCCCCTGGGCACCGCAGACCTAAGCTTGTTTAACTCCTACCTCTTAAAGGGACCGAGAAAAAATGACCTTTTCTGCACTCCAATGTAAGTCAATGGGGCGATTTTTTGGCTATGTGCTAGAAATGAAATGCAGTGCGGATTGGATGACAGGCACCCTAGGCACCCAGGATCAGCTTTAGTTTCACGTGTATCTCTTAAGCCGGCAGAGAAAACCCACCTGATATGCGCTCCACACAATTGAATAGAGACGCCGTTGATTTTCTATGGGAATTGCAGAAATGACTTCTAAGCCTCAAAATAATGACTTTTTTTCCTAAGGTGGTAGGAATGAAACTCAGTGCGGGCTGGATGGGGTCCCCCCTGGGCACCGCAGACCATAGCTTGTTTAACTCCTACCTCTTAAAGGGACCGAGAAAAAATGACCTTTTCTGCACTCCAATGTAAGTCAATGGGGCGATTTTTTGGCTATGTGCTAGAAATGAAATTCAGTGCGGATTGGATGACAGGCACCCTAGGCACCCAGGATCAGCTTTAGTTTCACGTGTATCTCTTAAGCCGGCAGAGAAAACCCACCTGATATGCGCTCCACACAATTGAATAGAGACGCCGTTGATTTTCTAACTAATTTAAATTTTGTTAAAGAAAAATTTTTTAATACACTTGTTCAAAAAGACACATAGTAAATGAATCCACATAAAATGTCAATAAACAGAAAGTGATGTAATACTACCTTTGTGGATTTTGATTTGACAACATAATGTGTGTGTAATAACGAAAGGAAATAAGGGAAAGAGAATGGGAGATTTATAGAGTGCGTGAACCCGAAGGTAGGATCAGCTCAAGTGGATATTCTGGGAGAAGAAAACAGGGAAGAGGGGGGGGGGGGTGCAGCTGCTGATCTTGTAGATTACAAATAACTTGAAACAATAAAACTACAAAATAATCTAATATTATGTCCATTACTTCTATAATTAGATCATATTTCCTTACCTAAAGGATGCTTGTTGGCGGCACAGAGTCGAAACCCAAACTTCGGATTGCGGACAAATGCATTCAATAAAAATTTCTGGTGTATATAGGTGTGTGAGTGAATTTTTAAAGCATGTTTAAACTGACGTTACAATTTTTTAGTCGTTAAGAGTGAGAGGTTATGGTAAGGGGGGGGTAGATGTTGCGCTTAAGACAAAGTTTCTTTCTCTGCTCGTGACCCAAGGTAACCATCGAGCATAAAATATTTTATTAGCGTTTGCTTCCTCTGAAACCAATTCCTCCATTCTGCGGTATTTATCCACTTCATCTGCCCAATCAGCTATGGAGGGGACATAAGAGTTTTTCCAATTTCTCGCTATAACCGCTTTCGCAGCTGTAAGAAGCAAGCCTAGGTGTCGTGGAATCGGGATCATTAGAAGCAAAGCTTGATGGGGGGTGTTTTCCATGTGAATATCGGAAATCTGATTGATTATTTTTATTACTTTACCCCAGAATGGTTGTAGTAGCGGACAGCTCCACCAGATATGTAGCATTGTACCCCTATCTCCTCCACACCTCCAACATGTATCCTTTCGATTAGGGTATAAAGTTTTCAATTTGGTAGGAACCATATACCACCTGGCTAACAGCTTATAATTTTTCTCCTGTATGTTACAGGAAATCGAAGTTTTGTGTGTAAAATGGAACGCCTTACTGACATCTTCCTCAGAAAAGGAGACATTTAAATCTCTCTCCCAACTCTTAATAAATTCTGGAAGCACGTCATCTGCGTTCAATAGGATCATATTATATATTGCTGATATTGCTTTCGGAGTGGGTGAGCTAGCGGCACAAAGCTTTTCATACGGTAGAAGCTTCCTAGTAAGGTTAAGATTGTTCTTCTGTCTCTCTACAAATTCCTTCAATTGTTGATACTGTTTTAATGTGGTGGCTACGTTTTCCGCATTTCTATTTTCCTTATATGGTAATTCTTCAAGAGGTTTAATTCCCTCAGAATTCATTATTGAGTAAAAAGTAACTCCCTCATTTGTGGGGATACCTAAAAACCTATCTGTGTGTAATGCTGCTAGGAATCTCTGATTGTTTCCTAGCGGAATCAGGGGGCCATCTGGACGAAACAAGTTCTGAAAAACATGAGAATGTGATTTGACTAGGGCTGCAATTGAGGCACTGATAGGTGATTGTGGAAGAGAGATTATATCTTTTAGAATATTCCTGGGGGTCCAGAGTATCGCTGCGGTATCAAAATTTGTTATTGTGGATTCTATGGATATCCAGAGTTTCTTATCTCTTTGTTGGAAGCATTCAAGGATTCTATTGAGAATAGCTGCTTGATAGTAAAGTTTGCAGCTTGGGAGGGCAAGACCACCTTCTGTTTTAGATTTAATGAGAGTTGTAGTATTTAGCAGGGCGGGTTTATTGGACCATATGAACTTAGTCAGAATAGAATTCATCCTGGTTAGGAAAGTGTGGGAGAGGACAGCTGGTACAGCTTGAAAGAGATAAAGGAGTCTCGGTAGAATGTTCATTTTAATGATGTTGATCTTTCCCAACCAGGAGAAATCCCTCATTCCCCATCTCTGAAGGTCTTCTCTAATGTTTTTCAATAAGGGTAGGAAGTTCTTTTCTATAATACTTTTTTGTGTTACTGCAATATGTGTGCCTAAATAATTTATTGAGGTATTATTCCAATTGAAAGGGAAGTTTGATTTTAAGATTTCCTTATCTTTATCTGGGATATTTATACAAAGGGCTTCGCATTTATTCATATTCAACTTATAGTTGCTAAAATAGGAATATTCTCTAATCGTGGACAATAAGGAAGGGAGGGAGATATGAGGATTGGATAAGAAGAGCAAAAGATCATCCGCATATGCAGAACAAAGATGATTCTTGTTGCCCACTTGTATGCCTGAAATGTCAGGGTTCTCCCTTATAGCTATAAGCAGATGTTCCATACACAGAACATATAGTAGAGGCGACAGTGGACATCCTTGCCTTGTTCCGTTCCTTATGTTAACTCTCTCAGAAACATTCCCATTGATTTTAGCGTGGGGTGATTTGTATAACGCCATGATTTTTGATATAATGGTTGGGCCTAACCCAATCTGGGACAGGGTAGCTTCCATAAACCTCCAATCAACCCTATCAAACGCCTTTTCGGCATCAAGAGCTAAAAAGAGCATTTGTTTTTTTGAATTGTGGGCGAAGTTGGCCAGGGCGAAGGCCCTTAAGGTATTGTCATTAGCCTTCCTATTTGGTATGAAGCCAACTTGGTCCAAATTAACTAGGGATTCAAGAAGTGGGGAAAGTCTATTTGCAATTGCTTTAGCGTAAATTTTGGTATCAATATTTAGAAGAGAAATGGGCCTAAAATTGCTGCACAGATTGTGGTCTTTGCCCTCCTTCGGAATCACAGTTATGAATGCCTCCAAAAAAGGCGGGGGGAAAGTGTGCGAATCTGATATTGAATTAAAGGAATCTACCAAGCATGGGGTGAGAACTTCTGCGAATTGCTTATAGAATTTAGTGGTAAAGCCATCAGGGCCTGGGCTTTTACCCGTGGGGAGGCTTTTGATTATGTCTCTAATTTCCTCAACTGTGAAGTTTTCCTCTAATTGGGATCTTGTTTCCGTATTAATTGTGGGGAGTTTAGTTTTGTTTATATACTGTTCTAGTGAAGTGGGAGAGGAAGGGGATAAATTTTTTCTATCTGGAGATGGCAGCTGGTATAAATTTTCATAATAGTTCCTAAAAGTCTCCGCAATAATGTCTGTATTGTAAGATAGATTTCCCTGTGGTGTTTTGATGGAAGGAATTATTCTCGAAGTCTTTTTGTTTTTTAAAGCATTAGCTAGAAGTCTGCTGGGCCTATTGCCCCAGACGTAGAAGGTCTTTCCACAGATTTGTAGAACTTTTTTATATTTTTTATGTAAAATGTCTTTAATTTTACATCTTGTGGCATTAAGCTCCAGCAGAGTTTCTTCTAATAGAGATTTTTTATGTGTCGTCTCTAGTTCATGGATTCTTGTAAATAGATTAGACAGCTGTTTCGCGTTTTCTCTTTTAATTCTAGCCCCGTGTGAGATCAGTGTGCCTCTAACTGTAGCCTTTAATGCCTCCCATTTAATGGTTGGCGCAGTGGAGTCTTTTTTGTGTGTGATTTTGAAAGTATCCAGTGTATCTGTGATTGCGGAGGAACAAACTACATCGTCCAACAGTGATTCATTCAGTCTCCATGAGAATGATTGCTTACTCTTTGGTAAAAACGTAAATGACGAATATACCGGGGCATGATCAGTAAGTATAATATTCCCAATGTGTGAGTCTTTAAGAAGGCTCAGTACTGCATGCGAGGAGAGAATGAAGTCTATTCTGCTGTACGAGTTAGTAGGAGCAGAGAAATGTGAGTAATCTTTGGTCGTGGGATTAATTATTCTCCAAGTGTCATATAGCTTGAGCTCTCTTAAAGTTTTCTGTAGCAGTCTTATTTTTTTAAAAGCTACTTTAGTTTTCCCTGAAGATGTATCTAGAAAAGGGTTTAAAGGAGTGTTAAGATCACCTCCTATTATAATGTGTCCCTTGGCAAAGGAATGTAGATCTTGTAAGGTGTTAATGATGAATGGTATCTGGTCATGGTTAGGGGCATATATATTCGCTAATGTGAGGGTTTCTTCTCCAATTGAGCAATTTACGAAGATATATCTGCTTTCCGAATCTATTTTGGTGTCTAATATTTTCAAGGGGATTGTTTTGTGAATGCCAATTGAGACACCTTTTGTTCTTTTATCTGGGGAGGAAGCGTGTATCCATGAGGAGTAGTATCTATTTTTGTCTAGGTTTGGTATGTGGTTTGTTTTGAAATGGGTTTCCTGTAGGAAAATTATTTTTGCTTTTTGTTTGTGAAGGGAATAGAGAATGTTAGAGCGCTTTTCTGGCACATTGAAGCCGTTGACATTCAATGTGCAGAAAACAATGCCTGTCATTTTGTGTGTATGAGAAGCGTACTCACTGGTTGAGAAGAGGTCTGTTTGTAGATATGACGATTATCTTGTCGTTTCGTGGGGTTGACTCTGTGCCGTCAAGTCGCTTGGTAATGCAGCTGCACTGAGGGGTAAAGAAAAGATATAGGGTAAGAAGAATAAAATTAAGAGAAAAAAGAGGAAGTTCAACAAAAATCTAAACTAACAAAAAAAAAAAAAAAAAAAAACGTAAACAATACGCGGGGGACTAATTTGACAGTTTGTCACTAAGTCTTGATAACCAAGACACACTATTGGGTGGGTGAGTTGGCAAGCTGTTGGGTCTAAAGGAAGTAATATATGTCAGGGCCTATTTGACATCAAGTTATAATTTTGGAGGAAATTAGAATACAATATAATGAAGAAACCTTTTAAAACATCCTATAATTTAGCTTTGCTAGGGAAACCTTACTCTAGGTGTTCACTTATGAAATGCACCTAACAAAAATAATTTTCGTGCACTTTTGTAGGCCATAAGGCCTCTAAACTAAAAGGACATCTCTTTTGGGAATCATACCAGTATCTATATGCGGTCTTTAAGACTAAAGATTACTCATATAAATAACTAAGTAAATCTATAACAATGTTGCTGCTCAAGGAAGGAAAAACACATAACAAAGAAAACATTGCACAGACAACTTATTCAAAGGATTCCTTCTCATTGCGATCTTCAGCGCGGTCCGGGTTGTTTGCTCCTGGGCGTCTTCCTATCCCTCTCTCTTTGTGGTCGGGGTGGCAGGTCCGGTCTCCTGATGTCCTCTGTGTCGTCAGGTCTTGGAGTCGAAATGTAGTTGGGTGGAGGCAGTATCATAGTCTCATGTAGATCACACCAATCATGAAGGGACAGATTTGGAAGGTTTAACGCTTTCAGGAATTCTTGTAGATCTTTAGGTTCTCTAAGAATGAGAGTGTTTCCGCCGTGTCTCACTGATAGAGAGAAAGGAAACCCCCACTTGTATTGAATCTTGAGTTCTTGTAATTTTTGCGTGAGTGGTCTGAGAGTAGCTCTTTGTCTGAGGGTTAGTAGTGATAGATCTGTAAAGAGCTGAATCTTTGCTCCATTGAAGTCTATATTGTGAATTTCTCTCGCCTTTTTCAAGATCTCTTTCTTCTGCGCGTAATAATGCACTCTACAAATGGTGTCTCTGGGTTTTCTTGGGTCTTTCCCCTTCGGTTTTAAGGCTCTATGAACCCTGTCGATCTCTATGTGGGTATCCAAAGGTTTTCCCAGGATCTTGTTGAACAATGAAGCAACTGCTCCATATAAATTGGCCGTTTTAACTTCTTCAGGCAACCCTCTAATCCTTACGTTGTTACGGCGGCTCCTGTTTTCGATATCATCTAGCCTGAGGGTTATCATCTTTTGAGAGATTTTTAAAGTTTCCGTAACATATGTCAACTCACGTATTTTGTCGTCTTGTTTTGCTTGGACTTTGTCAATCCCCGCTGATTTCTTTTCCAAAATCTTCACTTTGTCGTGTACAACAGCAAGATCCCTTTGCCATGAGGCCTTGAGATCTTTACCCATATTGATCAAATCCTGCTTTGAGGGGATCAAAGACAATAATGCCTGTAACTCTGGGTGACCTTGTAGAGCCTTTAAAGCATTTTCCGAAGTGGATGATTGCGGAGGCATATTAGGCGTGGGATTGTGTATTACCGAATCTGCTGAAGAAGCTAAAGATTCGTCAGAGGAGGACATGTCATGGGCGTAAAAGGACTTATTCATGTCCAACTTATTTGGCGTTTTCAGGAGTTTCCTCTTCATTGGGGGGGAAATTTCCTCATCTGAATCATTTGGGGTCGCATAACCTTCTGAGGTATCAGAATCCTGCGATCCTCTTTTATATTGTGTGAGTTTGTGCGATGAGGTGGAGACTTGCCCAATATTTTTATTTACATCATATGGTTGGGACAAATCCATACTATCAGCTTGATCCTGATATCTAACAGTAGCTTGCGTGGCTAATTGGGCAGGTGACTCATCTGCAAGCTTATTATCTGCAAGTGTCTCCCTTTTCTGTGCCTCCTCCAATATGGCCGACTGTGCATATTTCAATGGGGCCGACTTCCCTTGCACTTCAACAGACATGGAGGGGCTTATGTCATGCTTTAAGGACTGCATAGGCATCTGGGGATCCCAATTAACAGATATATATCTTTGTATAGCTGCTGCACTTAAATCCCCCCTCTGAGCCTGTGTCCTCTTTTCTGCATCCCCATCCAATATGGCCGCCGCCATTATGCTCCGAGCGGCTAATCCCTGCCGCTCGGTTAGAGTCTCCTCTGCAGCTATGAGTGATACTGGGGACTGCCGGGGCACTGCGGGTTCCCTACTTACTGCGGGTGCCTCCGCTGTTGAAGTCGGGTCTCCCGCTGCTCTCCGGCCGGCTTCTTCTTTCCGTCCCGAGTCTTCCAGGGTGGCCGCTGCAGCATCAGGCTTGGTGCTGCGGCCGCTCCGCTCCGCCGAATCACCCATCAGCTGATCGGATCTTCTGGCCGCTGAGCTAATCTTGTTCACCGATGGCTCTTTCCCCTTTGCCTTCTTGTCGGTCTTCTTGGTATCCGACATATCGGCTCTTTAATCCTCTTGTAGCTGAGGCCGCAGACAGAGCACTCTTCACACGCTGTTAACCATCAGCGTGCCAAGCACCGCCCCCGCCGTTGATTTTCTATGGGAATTGCAGAAATGACTTCTAAGCCTCAAAATAATGACTTTTTTTCCTAAGGTGGTAGGAATGAAACTCAGTGCGGGCTGGATGGGGTCCCCCCTGGGCACCGCAGACCTAAGCTTGTTTAACTCCTACCTCTTAAAGGGACCGAGAAAAAATGACCTTTTCTGCACTCCAATGTAAGTCAATGGGGCGATTTTTTGGCTATGTGCTAGAAATGAAATGCAGTGCGGATTGGATGACAGGCACCCTAGGCACCCAGGATCGGCTTTAGTTTCACGTGTATCTCTTAAGCCGGCAGAGAAAACCCACCTGATATGCGCTCCACACAATTGAATTAGAGACGCCGTTGATTTTCTATGGGAATTGCAGAAATGACTTCTAAGCCTCAAAATAATGACTTTTTTTCCTAAGGTGGTAGGAATGAAACTCAGTGCGGGCTGGATGGGGTCCCCCCTGGGCACCGCAGACCTAAGCTTGTTTAACTCCTACCTCTTAAAGGGACCGAGAAAAAAATGACCTTTTCTGCACTCCAATGTAAGTCAATGGGGCGATTTTTTGGCAATGTGCTAGAAATGAAATTCAGTGCGGATAGGATGACAGGCACCCTAGGCACCAAGGATAGGCTTTAGTTTCACGTGTATCTCTTAAGCCGGCAGAGAAAACCCACCTGATATGCGCTCCACACAATTGAATAGAGACGCCGTTGATTTTCTATGGGAACTGCAGAAATGACTTCTAAGCCTCAAAATAATGACTTTTTTTCCTAAGGTGGTAGGAATGAAACTCAGTGCGGGCTGGATGGGGTCCCCCCTGGGCACCGCAGACCTAAGCTTGTTTAACTCCTACCTCTTAAAGGGACCGAGAAAAAAATGACCTTTTCTGCACTCCAATGTAAGTCAATGGGGCGATTTTTTGGCTATGTGCTAGAAATGAAATTCAGTGCGGATTGGATGACAGGCACCCTAGGCACCCAGGATCAGCTTTAGTTTCACGTGTATCTCTTAAGCCGGCAGAGAAAACCCACCTGATATGCGCTCCACACAATTGAATAGAGACGCCGTTGATTTTCTATGGGAATTGCAGAAATGACTTCTAAGCCTCAAAATAATGACTTTTTTTCCTAAGGTGGTAGGAATGAAACTCAGTGCGGGCTGGATGGGGTCCCCCCTGGGCACCGCAGACCTAAGCTTGTTTAACTCCTACCTCTTAAAGGGACCGAGAAAAAATGACCTTTTCTGCACTCCAATGTAAGTCAATAGGGCGATTTTTTGGCTATGTGCTAGAAATGAAATGCAGTGCGGATTGGATGACAGGCACCCTAGGCACCCAGGATCAGCTTTAGTTTCACGTGTATCTCTTAAGCCGGCAGAGAAAACCCACCTGATATGCGCTCCACACAATTGAATTAGAGACGCCGTTGATTTTCTATGGGAATTGCAGAAATGACTTCTAAGCCTCAAAATAATGACTTTTTTTCCTAAGGTGGTAGGAATGAAACTCAGTGCGGGCTGGATGGGGTCCCCCTTGGGCACCGTAGACCATAGCTTGTTTAACTCCTACCTCTTAAAGGGACCGAGAAAAAAATGACCTTTTCTGCACTCCAATGTAAGTCAATGGGGCGATTTTTTGGCTATGTGCTAGAAATGAAATTCAGTGCGGATTGGATGACAGGCACCCTAGGCACCCAGGATCAGCTTTAGTTTCACGTGTATCTCTTAAGCCGGCAGAGAAAACCCACCTGATATGCGCTCCACACAATTGAATAGAGACGCCGTTGATTTTCTATGGGAATTGCAGAAATGACTTCTAAGCCTCAAAATAATGACTTTTTTTCCTAAGGTGGTAGGAATGAAACTCAGTGCGGGCTGGATGGGGTCCCCCCTGGGCACCGCAGACCTAAGCTTGTTTAACTCCTACCTCTTAAAGGGACCGAGAAAAAATGACCTTTTCTGCACTCCAATGTAAGTCAATGGGGCGATTTTTTGGCTATGTGCTAGAAATGAAATTCAGTGCGGATTGGATGACAGGCACCCTAGGCACCCAGGATCAGGCTTTAGTTTCACGTGTATCTCTTAAGCCGGCAGAGAAAACCCACCTGATATGCGCTCCACACAATTGAATAGAGACGCCGTTGATTTTCTATGGGAATTGCAGAAATGACTTCTAAGCCTCAAAATAATGACTTTTTTTCCTAAGGTGGTAGGAATGAAACTCAGTGCGGGCTGGATGGGGTCCCCCCTGGGCACCGCAGACCTAAGCTTGTTTAACTCCTACCTCTTAAAGGGACCGAGAAAAAATGACCTTTTCTGCACTCCAATGTAAGTCAATGGGGCGATTTTTTGGCTATGTGCTAGAAATGAAATGCAGTGCGGATTGGATGACAGGCACCCTAGGCACCCAGGATCAGGCTTTAGTTTCACGTGTATCTCTTAAGCCGGCAGAGAAAACCCACCTGATATGCGCTCCACACAATTGAATAGAGACGCCGTTGATTTTCTATGGGAATTGCAGAAATGACTTCTAAGCCTCAAAATAATGACTTTTTTTCCTAAGGTGGTAGGAATGAAACTCAGTGCGGGCTGGATGGGGTCCCCCCTGGGCACCGCAGACCTAAGCTTGTTTAACTCCTACCTCTTAAAGGGACCGAGAAAAAATGACCTTTTCTGCACTCCAATGTAAGTCAATGGGGCGATTTTTTGGCTATGTGCTAGAAATGAAATTCAGTGCGGATTGGATGACAGGCACCCTAGGCACCCAGGATCAGGCTTTAGTTTCACGTGTATCTCTTAAGCCGGCAGAGAAAACCCACCTGATATGCGCTCCACACAATTGAATTAGAGACGCCGTTGATTTTCTATGGGAATTGCAGAAATGACTTCTAAGCCTCAAAATAATGACTTTTTTTCCTAAGGTGGTAGGAATGAAACTCAGTGCGGGCTGGATGGGGTCCCCCCTGGGCACCGCAGACCATAAGCTTGTTTAACTCCTACCTCTTAAAGGGACCGAGAAAAAATGACCTTTTCTGCACTCCAATGTAAGTCAATGGGGCGATTTTTTGGCTATGTGCTAGAAATGAAATTCAGTGCGGATTGGATGACAGGCACCCTAGGCACCCAGGATCAGGCTTTAGTTTCACGTGTATCTCTTAAGCCGGCAGAGAAAACCCACCTGATATGCGCTCCACACAATTGAATAGAGACGCCGTTGATTTTCTATGGGAATTGCAGAAATGACTTCTAAGCCTCAAAATAATGACTTTTTTTCCTAAGGTGGTAGGAATGAAACTCAGTGCGGGCTGGATGGGGTCCCCCCTGGGCACCGCAGACCTAAGCTTGTTTAACTCCTACCTCTTAAAGGGACCGAGAAAAAATGACCTTTTCTGCACTCCAATGTAAGTCAATGGGGCGATTTTTTGGCTATGTGCTAGAAATGAAATGCAGTGCGGATTGGATGACAGGCACCCTAGGCACCCAGGATCGGCTTTAGTTTCACGTGTATCTCTTAAGCCGGCAGAGAAAACCCACCTGATATGCGCTCCACACAATTGAATTAGAGACGCCGTTGATTTTCTAACTAATTTAAATTTTATTAAATGAAAGTTTTAACACACTTGTTCAATAAAAGATAATATAGCAAATGGATCCACATAAAATGTTAATAAACAGAAAGCGATGCAGTGCAACCTTTGTGGATTCTAAGTCTAAAACGTGATGAATATGTAAAATAACAAAAGAAATAGGGGAAAGGGACCAGGATAGGTTTAGGGAATGCGTGAACCCGATAAAGGTAGGGTCAATTCAGGCAGATAACAAAACGGAGCATAAAGGAGTATTGGAAAAGAGGACAAGAAAGAAGAGGGGGGGGGGGGTGCAGCTGCTGTTGCTTACCAAAAGGTTGCTTGTTGGCGCCACAGAGTCAAATCTCAAACTCAGGATCATGGTTATAAACACTCTATATTGATTTCTGGTGTATATAGGCGTGTGAGTAAAATGTTTAAGCCTGTTTAGGGTATCATTAATACTTTAGTCGTTAAAAGTGAGAGATTATTGTAAGGAGGAGGTAGATGTTGTGTCTTTGAAGACAAAGTTTCTTTCTCTGCTTGTGACCCAGGTTAACCATCGAGCATAAAATATTGTACTAGCATTTGCTTCCTCTGAGACCAATTCCTCTAGTCTGCGATATTTATCCACTTCATCTGCCCATTCAGTTATGGAGGGGACATGAGTGGTTTTCCAGTTTCTCGCTATCACAGCTTTTGCCGCTGTGAGAAGTAAGCCTATCAAAGAAGATCTGTAGAGGTGTCGAGGAATCGGGACCATTAGAAGCAAAGCTTGTTGGGGGGTGCTTTCCATATGAATGTCAGAGATCTGATTGATTATTTTTATTACATTACCCCAAAATGAATGAAGCAACGGACAGCTCCACCAGATATGTAGCATTGTACCCCTATCTCTTCCACATCTCCAGCATATATCATTTCGATTAGGATATAAAGCTTTCAGTTTGGTGGGAACCATGTACCACCTGGCTAAAACCTTATAATTTTTCTCCTGTATACTACAGGAGATCGAAATTTTGTGTGTTAAATGAAACGCCTTTCTGACATCTTCCTCAGAAAAGGAGACATTTATATCTCTCTCCCAACTTTTAATGAAATCCGGGAGTGCGTCATCTGCGTTCAATAGCAGCATGTTATATATTACTGATATTGCTTTTGGAGTGGGTGAGCTAGCGGTACAAAGCTTTTCAAACGGCAGAAGCTTTCTAGTAAGGTTTAGGTTATTCTTCTGTCTTTCTACAAAGTCATTCAATTGTTGATATTGTTTTAATGTGATGTCTACGTTTTCCGCAACTCTATTCTCCTTATATGGCAAATCTCCAAGTGATTTGGTTCCCTCTGTATCCATTATTGAGTAAAAAGTAACTCCCTCATTAGTGGGAATACCTAAAAACCTATCTTTGTGTAGTGCTGCTAGGAATCTCTGATTGTTTCCTAGCGGGATCAGGGGGCCATCTGGACGGAACAAATTCTGAAAAACATGAGGGTGTGATTTGACTAGGGCAGCAATTGAGGCACTGATAGGTGATTGTGGAAGGGAAATTATATCTTTTAGAATGTTCCTGGGGGTCCAGAGTATCGCAGCAGTATCGAAGCTCGTTATTATGGATTCTATGGTTATCCAAAGTTTCTTATCTCTATGTTGGAAGCATTCTAGGATCCTATTGAGAATAGCCGCTTGGTAATAATGTTTGCAGCTTGGGAGGGCGAGACCACCATCTGCTTTGGGTTTAATGAGAGTTTTAGTATTTAGACGGGCGGGTTTATTGGACCATATAAACTTAGTCAGAATAGAATTCATCCTGGTTAGGAAAGTGTGAGAGAGGACAGCTGGTACAGCTTGAAAGAGATAAAGGAGTCTCGGTAAAATGTTCATTTTAATGATGTTAATCTTTCCCAACCATGAGAATTCCTTCATTCCCCATTTCTGAAGGTCTTCTCTAATGTTTTTCAACAAGGGCAGGAAGTTCTTTTCTATAATATTTTTCTGCGTTACCGCAATATGTGTGCCTAAATAATTTATTGAGGTATTACTCCAATTGAAGGGGAAGTTTGATTTTAAAATTTCCTTGTCTTTGTCAGGGATGTTTATACAGAGGGCTTCGCATTTATTCACATTCAATTTATAGTTGCTAAAGTAGGAATATTCTCTGATTGTAGCTAATAAGGAAGGGAGGGAGATATGAGGATTGGATAAGAAGAGTAAAAGATCATCCGCGTATGCAGAACAGAGATGATTTCTTTTGCCCACTTGTATACCTGAAATGTCAGGGTTATCCCTTATAGCTATAAGCAGATGTTCCATACACAGAACGTATAGTAGAGGCGACAGTGGGCAGCCTTGCCTTGTTCCGTTCCTTATGTTTACTCTCTCAGAAATATTCCCATTGATTTTAATTTTAGCGTATGGTGATTTGTATAGCGCCATGATTTTTGATATGATGCTTGGACCCAGCCCAATCTGGGACAGAGTAGCTTCTATGAACCTCCAGTCAACTCTATCAAACGCCTTTTCGGCGTCAAGAGCTAAACAAAGCATTTGTTTTTTTGAATTGTGGGCGAAGTTGGCCAGGGCGAAAGCCCTTAAGGTGTTGTCACTAGCCTTCCTGTTTGGTATGAAGCCCACTTGGTCCGAATTAACTAGAGGTTCAAGAAGTGGAGAAAGTCTATTTGCAATTGCTTTAGCGTATATTTTGGTGTCGATATTTAGAAGAGAAATGGGCCTAAAATTGCTGCACAGATTGTGGTCTTTACCCTCCTTCGGGATCACCGTTATGAATGCTTCCAAAAAAGATTGGGGGAAAGTATGTGAATCTGAGATTGAATTAAAGGAGTCTACCAAGTATGGGGTAATAGCTTCTGCAAATTGCTTAAAGAATTTAGTAGTAAAGCCATCAGGGCCTGGGCTTTTACCTGTGGGGAGGTTTTTGATGATATCTTTTATTTCCTCAACTGTGAAGTTTTCCTCTAATTGTGATCTTTTTTCCGTGTTAATTGTGGGGAGTTTAGTTTTGTTCATATACTGTTCTAGCGTGGTGGAAGAGGAGGGGGGTAAATTTTTCCTATCTGGAGGTGGTAGTTGATATAAATTTTCATAATAGTTTCTAAAAGTCTCCGCAATAATGTCTGTATTGTAAGATAGATTTCCCTGCGGTGTTTTGATGGAGGGAATTATCCTCGATGTCTTTTTATTTTTTAAAGCATTAGCTAGAAGTCTGCTGGGCTTATTGCCCCATACGTAAAAGTTCTTCCCACAAATTTGTAGAACTTTTTTATATTTTTTATGTAAAATATCTTTAATTTTACATCTTGTGGCATTAAGCTCCAGCAGAGTTTCTTCCAACAGAGATTTTTTATGTGTCGTCTCTAGTTCATGGATTTTTGTAAACAGATTAGACAGTTGTTTCGCATTTTCTCTTTTAAGTCTAGTTCCGTGTGAAATCAGTGTGCCCCTAACAGTAGCCTTTAATGCCTCCCATTTAATGGCTGGCGCAGTGGGGTCGTTTTTGTGTGTGAATTTGAAAGTCTTCAATGTATCTTTGATTGCGGAGGAACAAACTACGTCATCTAACAGTGACTCATTCAGTCTCCATAAGAATGATTGTTTACTTTTAGGTAAAAACGTAAATGACGAATATACCGGGGCATGATCGGTAAGTATGATATTCCCGTGTATCTCTTAGCCGGCAGGAGAAACCCACCTAATATGCGCTCCACACAATTGAATAGAGACGCCGTTGATTTTCTATGGGAATTGCAGAAATGACTTCTAAGCCTCAAAATAATGACTTTTTTTCCTAAGGTGGTAGGAATGAAATCAGTGTGGGCTTGATGGGGTCCCCCTGGGCACCGCAGACCTAAGCTTGTTTAACTCCTACCTTTTAAAAGAAAAAATGACCTTTCTGCACTCCAATGTAAGTCAATGGGGCGATTTTTTGGCTATGTGCTAGAAATGAAATTCAGTGCGGATTGGATGAAGCCACCCTAGGCCCAGGATCGGCTTAGTTTGTATCTCTTAAGCCGGCAGAGAAAACCCACCTGATATGCGCACACAATTGAATGAGACGCCGTTGATTTTCTATGGGAATTGCAGAAATGACTTCTAAGCCTCAAAATAATGACTTTTTTTCCTAAGGTGGTTGGAATGAAACTCAGGGGAGTGGATTGTGACTGGGCACCGCAGACCTAAGCTTGTTTAACTCCTACCTCTAAAGGGACGAGAAAAAATGACCCTTTCTCCATCCAAGTAGTGGGGCGATTTTTTGGCTAGGCTAGAAATGAAATTTGTTATGACATGGCACCCTAGGCACCCAGGATCGGCTTTAGTTTTTCACGTGTATCTCTTAAGCCGGCAGAGAGAAACCTTGATGCGCTCCACCAATTGATAGAGACGCCATTGAATTTAAATTGCAGAAATGACTTCTAAGCCTCAAAATGACTTCCTAAGGTGGTAAAATAAGATCTGCTTGTGGACCCGTGGATTATCTTTGCGTTCTTGGGTTACTCTGCACCGCAAGACGACCTTGTTGCACTGCACTGAAAGGGAAAGGGCGAATATTTGGCTATGTGCAAGTAAAGAAATTTCTTGTTGCAAATGAAAGGCCACTAGGCAATAGAATCGGCCTTAGTTTCACGTGTATCTTTAAGCCGGCAAGAAAACCCACCTGATATGCGCTCCACACAATTGAAAGACGCCGTTGATTTTCTATGGAATTGCAGAAATGACTTCTGCCTCAAAATAATGACTTTTTTCCTAAGGTGGTAGGAATGAAACTCAGTGCGGGCTGGATGGGGTCCCCCCTGGGCACGCAAACCTAGCTTGTTTACTCCTACCTCTTAAAGGGACCGAGACAAAATGTTTTCTCACTCCATGTAAAGGCGATTTTTTATGTGCTAGAAATGAAATCAGTGCGGATTGGATGACAGGCACCCTAGGCACCCAGGATCGGCTTTAGTTTCACGTGTATCTCTTAAGCCGGCAGAGAAAACCCACCTGATATGCGCTCCACACAATTGAATAGAGACGCCGTTGATTTTCTATGGGAATTGCAGAAATGACTTCTAAGCCTCAATAATGACTTTTTTCCTAAAGTGGTAGGAATGAAACTCAGTGCGGGCTGGATGGGGTCCCTGGGGCACCGCTACTCTTGTTAACTCTTCTCTTAAAGGGACCGAGAAAAAATGACCTTTTCTGCACTCCAATGTAAGTCAATGGGGCGATTTTTTGGCTATGTGCTAGAAATGAAATTCAGTGCGGATTGGATGACAGGCACCCTAGGCACCCAGGATCGGCTTTAGTTTCACGTGTATCTCTTAAGCCGGCAGAGAAAACCCACCTGATATGCGCTCCACACAATTGAATAGAGACGCCGTTGATTTTCTATGGGAATTGCAGAAATGACTTCTAAGCCTCAAAATAATGACTTTTTTTCCTAAGGTGGTAGGAATGAAACTCAGTGCGGGCTGGATGGGGTCCCCCCTGGGCACCGCAGACCTAAGCTTGTTTAACTCCAAGAGATCGGAAAAAAATGACCTTTTCTGCACTCCAATGTAAGTCAATGGGATTTTTTCTGGCTATGTGCTAGAAATGAATTCAGTGCGGATTGGAATGACAGGCACCCTAGGCACCCAGGATCGGCTTTAGTTTCACGTGTATCTCTTAAGCCGGCAGAGAAAACCACCTGATATGCGCTCCACACAATTGAATAGAGACGCCGTTGATTTTCTATGGGAATTGCAGGATGACTTCTAAGCCTCAAAATAATGACTTTTTTCCTAAGGTGGTAGGAATGAAACTCAGTGCGGGCTGGATGGGGTCCCCCTGGGCACCGCAGACCTAAGCTTGTTTAACTCCTACCTCTTAAAGGGACCGAGAAAAATGACCTTTTCTGCACTCCAATGTAAGTCAATGGGGCGATTTTTTGGCTATGTGCTAGAACGAAATTCAGTGCGGATTGGATGACAGGCACCCTAGGCACCCAGGATCGGCTTTAGTTTCACGTGTATCTCTAAAGAGAAACCCACCTCTAGGCTCCACAAATTGAATAGAGACGGGTTGATTTTCTATGGGTTGCCAGAGGGACTTCTAAGACCTAAGCTTGTTTAACTCCTTCTAAGGTGGTATGAATGAAACTCAGTGCAATGTAAGTCAATGGGTCCCTTGGCAAGGCCTAAGATGAAATTCAGTGCGGATTGGATGACAGGCACCCTAGGCACCCAGGGGATTAGTTTCACGTGTATCTCTTAAGCCGGCAGAGAAAACCCACCTGATATGCGCTCCACACAATTGAATAGAGACGCCGTTGATTTTCTATGGGAATTGCAGAAATGACTTCTAAGCCTCAATAATGACTTTTTTTCCTAAGGTGGTAGAAAATGAAACTCATTGCGGGCTGGATGGCCTCAGCAGACCTAAGCTTGTTTAACTCCTACCTCTTAAAGGGACCGAGAAAAAATGACCTTTTCTGCACTCCAATGTAAGTCAATGGGGCGATTTTTTGGCTATGTGCTAGAAATGAAATTCAGTGCGGATTGGATGACATGCACCCAGGATCGGCTTTAGTTTCACGTGTATCTCTTAAGCCGGCAGAGAAAACCCACCTGATATGCGCTCCACACAATTGAATAGAGACGCCGTTGATTTTCTATGGGAATTGCAGAAATGACTTCTAAGCCTCAAAATAATGACTTTTTTTCCTAAGGTGGTAGGAATGAAACTCAGTGCGGGCTGGATGGGGTCCCCCCTGGGCACCGCAGACCTAAGCTTGTTTAACTCCTACCTCTTAAAGGGACCGAGAAAAAATGACCTTTTCTGCACTCCAATGTAAGTCAATGGGGCGATTTTTTGGCTATGTGCTAGAAATGAAATTCAGTGCGGATTGGATGACAGGCACCCTAGGCACCCAGGATCGGCTTTAGTTTCACGTGTATCTCTTAAGCCGGCAGAGAAAACCCACCTGATATGCGCTCCACACAATTGAATAGAGACGCCGTTGATTTTCTATGGGAATTGCAGAAATGACTTCTAAGCCTCAAAATAATGACTTTTTTTCCTAAGGTGGTAGGAATGAAACTCAGTGCGGGCTGGATGGGGTCCCCCTGGGCACCGCAGACCTAAGCTTGTTTAACTCCTACCTCTTAAGGGACCGAGAAAAAATGACCTTTTCTGCACTCCAATGTAAGTCAATGGGGCGATTTTTTGGCTATGTGCTAGAAATGAAATTCAGTGCGGATTGGATGACAGGCACCCTAGGCACCCAGGATCGGCTTTAGTTTCACGTGTATCTCTTAAGCCGGCAGAGAAAACCCACCTGATATGCGCTCCACACAATTGAATAGAGACGCCGTTGATTTTCTATGGGAATTGCAGAAATGACTTCTAAGCCTCAAAATAATGACTTTTTTTCCTAAGGTGGTAGGAATGAAACTCAGTGCGGGCTGGATGGGGTCCCCCCTGGGCACCGCAGACCTAAGCTTGTTTAACTCCTACCTCTTAAAGGGACCGAGAAAAAATGACCTTTTCTGCACTCCAATGTAAGTCAATGGGGCGATTTTTTGGCTATGTGCTAGAAATGAAATTCAGTGCGGATTGGATGACAGGCACCCTAGGCACCCAGGATCGGCTTTAGTTTCACGTGTATCTCTTAAGCCGGCAGAGAAAACCCACCTGATATGCGCTCCACACAATTGAATAGAGACGCCGTTGATTTTCTATGGGAATTGCAGAAATGACTTCTAAGCCTCAAAATAATGACTTTTTTTCCTAAGGTGGTAGGAATGAAACTCAGTGCGGGCTGGATGGGGTCCCCCCTGGGCACCGCAGACCTAAGCTTGTTTAACTCCTACCTCTTAAAGGGACCGAGAAAAAATGACCTTTTCTGCACTCCAATGTAAGTCAATGGGGCGATTTTTTGGCTATGTGCTAGAAATGAAATTCAGTGCGGATTGGATGACAGGCACCCTAGGCACCCAGGATCGGCTTTAGTTTCACGTGTATCTCTTAAGCCGGCAGAGAAAACCCACCTGATATGCGCTCCACACAATTGAATAGAGACGCCGTTGATTTTCTATGGGAATTGCAGAAATGACTTCTAAGCCTCAAAATAATGACTTTTTTTCCTAAGGTGGTAGGAATGAAACTCAGTGCGGGCTGGATGGGGTCCCCCCTGGGCACCGCAGACCTAAGCTTGTTTAACTCCTACCTCTTAAAGGGACCGAGAAAAAATGACCTTTTCTGCACTCCAATGTAAGTCAATGGGGCGATTTTTTGGCTATGTGCTAGAAATGAAATTCAGTGCGGATTGGATGACAGGCACCCTAGGCACCCAGGATCGGCTTTAGTTTCACGTGTATCTCTTAAGCCGGCAGAGAAAACCCACCTGATATGCGCTCCACACAATTGAATAGAGACGCCGTTGATTTTCTATGGGAATTGCAGAAATGACTTCTAAGCCTCAAAATAATGACTTTTTTTCCTAAGGTGGTAGGAATGAAACTCAGTGCGGGCTGGATGGGGTCCCCCCTGGGCACCGCAGACCTAAGCTTGTTTAACTCCTACCTCTTAAAGGGACCGAGAAAAAATGACCTTTTCTGCACTCCAATGTAAGTCAATGGGGCGATTTTTTGGCTATGTGCTAGAAATGAAATTCAGTGCGGATTGGATGACAGGCACCCTAGGCACCCAGGATCGGCTTTAGTTTCACGTGTATCTCTTAAGCCGGCAGAGAAAACCCACCTGATATGCGCTCCACACAATTGAATAGAGACGCCGTTGATTTTCTATGGGAATTGCAGAAATGACTTCTAAGCCTCAAAATAATGACTTTTTTTCCTAAGGTGGTAGGAATGAAACTCAGTGCGGGCTGGATGGGGTCCCCCCTGGGCACCGCAGACCTAAGCTTGTTTAACTCCTACCTCTTAAAGGGACCGAGAAAAAATGACCTTTTCTGCACTCCAATGTAAGTCAATGGGGCGATTTTTTGGCTATGTGCTAGAAATGAAATTCAGTGCGGATTGGATGACAGGCACCCTAGGCACCCAGGATCGGCTTTAGTTTCACGTGTATCTCTTAAGCCGGCAGAGAAAACCCACCTGATATGCGCTCCACACAATTGAATAGAGACGCCGTTGATTTTCTATGGGAATTGCAGAAATGACTTCTAAGCCTCAAAATAATGACTTTTTTTCCTAAGGTGGTAGGAATGAAACTCAGTGCGGGCTGGATGGGGTCCCCCCTGGGCACCGCAGACCTAAGCTTGTTTAACTCCTACCTCTTAAAGGGACCGAGAAAAAATGACCTTTTCTGCACTCCAATGTAAGTCAATGGGGCGATTTTTTGGCTATGTGCTAGAAATGAAATTCAGTGCGGATTGGATGACAGGCACCCTAGGCACCCAGGATCGGCTTTAGTTTCACGTGTATCTCTTAAGCCGGCAGAGAAAACCCACCTGATATGCGCTCCACACAATTGAATAGAGACGCCGTTGATTTTCTATGGGAATTGCAGAAATGACTTCTAAGCCTCAAAATAATGACTTTTTTTCCTAAGGTGGTAGGAATGAAACTCAGTGCGGGCTGGATGGGGTCCCCCCTGGGCACCGCAGACCTAAGCTTGTTTAACTCCTACCTCTTAAAGGGACCGAGAAAAAATGACCTTTTCTGCACTCCAATGTAAGTCAATGGGGCGATTTTTTGGCTATGTGCTAGAAATGAAATTCAGTGCGGATTGGATGACAGGCACCCTAGGCACCCAGGATCGGCTTTAGTTTCACGTGTATCTCTTAAGCCGGCAGAGAAAACCCACCTGATATGCGCTCCACACAATTGAATAGAGACGCCGTTGATTTTCTATGGGAATTGCAGAAATGACTTCTAAGCCTCAAAATAATGACTTTTTTTCCTAAGGTGGTAGGAATGAAACTCAGTGCGGGCTGGATGGGGTCCCCCCTGGGCACCGCAGACCTAAGCTTGTTTAACTCCTACCTCTTAAAGGGACCGAGAAAAAATGACCTTTTCTGCACTCCAATGTAAGTCAATGGGGCGATTTTTTGGCTATGTGCTAGAAATGAAATTCAGTGCGGATTGGATGACAGGCACCCTAGGCACCCAGGATCGGCTTTAGTTTCACGTGTATCTCTTAAGCCGGCAGAGAAAACCCACCTGATATGCGCTCCACACAATTGAATAGAGACGCCGTTGATTTTCTATGGGAATTGCAGAAATGACTTCTAAGCCTCAAAATAATGACTTTTTTTCCTAAGGTGGTAGGAATGAAACTCAGTGCGGGCTGGATGGGGTCCCCCCTGGGCACCGCAGACCTAAGCTTGTTTAACTCCTACCTCTTAAAGGGACCGAGAAAAAATGACCTTTTCTGCACTCCAATGTAAGTCAATGGGGCGATTTTTTGGCTATGTGCTAGAAATGAAATTCAGTGCGGATTGGATGACAGGCACCCTAGGCACCCAGGATCGGCTTTAGTTTCACGTGTATCTCTTAAGCCGGCAGAGAAAACCCACCTGATATGCGCTCCACACAATTGAATAGAGACGCCGTTGATTTTCTATGGGAATTGCAGAAATGACTTCTAAGCCTCAAAATAATGACTTTTTTTCCTAAGGTGGTAGGAATGAAACTCAGTGCGGGCTGGATGGGGTCCCCCCTGGGCACCGCAGACCTAAGCTTGTTTAACTCCTACCTCTTAAAGGGACCGAGAAAAAATGACCTTTTCTGCACTCCAATGTAAGTCAATGGGGCGATTTTTTGGCTATGTGCTAGAAATGAAATTCAGTGCGGATTGGATGACAGGCACCCTAGGCACCCAGGATCGGCTTTAGTTTCACGTGTATCTCTTAAGCCGGCAGAGAAAACCCACCTGATATGCGCTCCACACAATTGAATAGAGACGCCGTTGATTTTCTATGGGAATTGCAGAAATGACTTCTAAGCCTCAAAATAATGACTTTTTTTCCTAAGGTGGTAGGAATGAAACTCAGTGCGGGCTGGATGGGGTCCCCCCTGGGCACCGCAGACCTAAGCTTGTTTAACTCCTACCTCTTAAAGGGACCGAGAAAAAATGACCTTTTCTGCACTCCAATGTAAGTCAATGGGGCGATTTTTTGGCTATGTGCTAGAAATGAAATTCAGTGCGGATTGGATGACAGGCACCCTAGGCACCCAGGATCGGCTTTAGTTTCACGTGTATCTCTTAAGCCGGCAGAGAAAACCCACCTGATATGCGCTCCACACAATTGAATAGAGACGCCGTTGATTTTCTATGGGAATTGCAGAAATGACTTCTAAGCCTCAAAATAATGACTTTTTTTCCTAAGGTGGTAGGAATGAAACTCAGTGCGGGCTGGATGGGGTCCCCCCTGGGCACCGCAGACCTAAGCTTGTTTAACTCCTACCTCTTAAAGGGACCGAGAAAAAATGACCTTTTCTGCACTCCAATGTAAGTCAATGGGGCGATTTTTTGGCTATGTGCTAGAAATGAAATTCAGTGCGGATTGGATGACAGGCACCCTAGGCACCCAGGATCGGCTTTAGTTTCACGTGTATCTCTTAAGCCGGCAGAGAAAACCCACCTGATATGCGCTCCACACAATTGAATAGAGACGCCGTTGATTTTCTATGGGAATTGCAGAAATGACTTCTAAGCCTCAAAATAATGACTTTTTTTCCTAAGGTGGTAGGAATGAAACTCAGTGCGGGCTGGATGGGGTCCCCCCTGGGCACCGCAGACCTAAGCTTGTTTAACTCCTACCTCTTAAAGGGACCGAGAAAAAATGACCTTTTCTGCACTCCAATGTAAGTCAATGGGGCGATTTTTTGGCTATGTGCTAGAAATGAAATTCAGTGCGGATTGGATGACAGGCACCCTAGGCACCCAGGATCGGCTTTAGTTTCACGTGTATCTCTTAAGCCGGCAGAGAAAACCCACCTGATATGCGCTCCACACAATTGAATAGAGACGCCGTTGATTTTCTATGGGAATTGCAGAAATGACTTCTAAGCCTCAAAATAATGACTTTTTTTCCTAAGGTGGTAGGAATGAAACTCAGTGCGGGCTGGATGGGGTCCCCCCTGGGCACCGCAGACCTAAGCTTGTTTAACTCCTACCTCTTAAAGGGACCGAGAAAAAATGACCTTTTCTGCACTCCAATGTAAGTCAATGGGGCGATTTTTTGGCTATGTGCTAGAAATGAAATTCAGTGCGGATTGGATGACAGGCACCCTAGGCACCCAGGATCGGCTTTAGTTTCACGTGTATCTCTTAAGCCGGCAGAGAAAACCCACCTGATATGCGCTCCACACAATTGAATAGAGACGCCGTTGATTTTCTATGGGAATTGCAGAAATGACTTCTAAGCCTCAAAATAATGACTTTTTTTCCTAAGGTGGTAGGAATGAAACTCAGTGCGGGCTGGATGGGGTCCCCCCTGGGCACCGCAGACCTAAGCTTGTTTAACTCCTACCTCTTAAAGGGACCGAGAAAAAATGACCTTTTCTGCACTCCAATGTAAGTCAATGGGGCGATTTTTTGGCTATGTGCTAGAAATGAAATTCAGTGCGGATTGGATGACAGGCACCCTAGGCACCCAGGATCGGCTTTAGTTTCACGTGTATCTCTTAAGCCGGCAGAGAAAACCCACCTGATATGCGCTCCACACAATTGAATAGAGACGCCGTTGATTTTCTATGGGAATTGCAGAAATGACTTCTAAGCCTCAAAATAATGACTTTTTTTCCTAAGGTGGTAGGAATGAAACTCAGTGCGGGCTGGATGGGGTCCCCCCTGGGCACCGCAGACCTAAGCTTGTTTAACTCCTACCTCTTAAAGGGACCGAGAAAAAATGACCTTTTCTGCACTCCAATGTAAGTCAATGGGGCGATTTTTTGGCTATGTGCTAGAAATGAAATTCAGTGCGGATTGGATGACAGGCACCCTAGGCACCCAGGATCGGCTTTAGTTTCACGTGTATCTCTTAAGCCGGCAGAGAAAACCCACCTGATATGCGCTCCACACAATTGAATAGAGACGCCGTTGATTTTCTATGGGAATTGCAGAAATGACTTCTAAGCCTCAAAATAATGACTTTTTTTCCTAAGGTGGTAGGAATGAAACTCAGTGCGGGCTGGATGGGGTCCCCCCTGGGCACCGCAGACCTAAGCTTGTTTAACTCCTACCTCTTAAAGGGACCGAGAAAAAATGACCTTTTCTGCACTCCAATGTAAGTCAATGGGGCGATTTTTTGGCTATGTGCTAGAAATGAAATTCAGTGCGGATTGGATGACAGGCACCCTAGGCACCCAGGATCGGCTTTAGTTTCACGTGTATCTCTTAAGCCGGCAGAGAAAACCCACCTGATATGCGCTCCACACAATTGAATAGAGACGCCGTTGATTTTCTATGGGAATTGCAGAAATGACTTCTAAGCCTCAAAATAATGACTTTTTTTCCTAAGGTGGTAGGAATGAAACTCAGTGCGGGCTGGATGGGGTCCCCCCTGGGCACCGCAGACCTAAGCTTGTTTAACTCCTACCTCTTAAAGGGACCGAGAAAAAATGACCTTTTCTGCACTCCAATGTAAGTCAATGGGGCGATTTTTTGGCTATGTGCTAGAAATGAAATTCAGTGCGGATTGGATGACAGGCACCCTAGGCACCCAGGATCGGCTTTAGTTTCACGTGTATCTCTTAAGCCGGCAGAGAAAACCCACCTGATATGCGCTCCACACAATTGAATAGAGACGCCGTTGATTTTCTATGGGAATTGCAGAAATGACTTCTAAGCCTCAAAATAATGACTTTTTTTCCTAAGGTGGTAGGAATGAAACTCAGTGCGGGCTGGATGGGGTCCCCCCTGGGCACCGCAGACCTAAGCTTGTTTAACTCCTACCTCTTAAAGGGACCGAGAAAAAATGACCTTTTCTGCACTCCAATGTAAGTCAATGGGGCGATTTTTTGGCTATGTGCTAGAAATGAAATTCAGTGCGGATTGGATGACAGGCACCCTAGGCACCCAGGATCGGCTTTAGTTTCACGTGTATCTCTTAAGCCGGCAGAGAAAACCCACCTGATATGCGCTCCACACAATTGAATAGAGACGCCGTTGATTTTCTATGGGAATTGCAGAAATGACTTCTAAGCCTCAAAATAATGACTTTTTTTCCTAAGGTGGTAGGAATGAAACTCAGTGCGGGCTGGATGGGGTCCCCCCTGGGCACCGCAGACCTAAGCTTGTTTAACTCCTACCTCTTAAAGGGACCGAGAAAAAATGACCTTTTCTGCACTCCAATGTAAGTCAATGGGGCGATTTTTTGGCTATGTGCTAGAAATGAAATTCAGTGCGGATTGGATGACAGGCACCCTAGGCACCCAGGATCGGCTTTAGTTTCACGTGTATCTCTTAAGCCGGCAGAGAAAACCCACCTGATATGCGCTCCACACAATTGAATAGAGACGCCGTTGATTTTCTATGGGAATTGCAGAAATGACTTCTAAGCCTCAAAATAATGACTTTTTTTCCTAAGGTGGTAGGAATGAAACTCAGTGCGGGCTGGATGGGGTCCCCCCTGGGCACCGCAGACCTAAGCTTGTTTAACTCCTACCTCTTAAAGGGACCGAGAAAAAATGACCTTTTCTGCACTCCAATGTAAGTCAATGGGGCGATTTTTTGGCTATGTGCTAGAAATGAAATTCAGTGCGGATTGGATGACAGGCACCCTAGGCACCCAGGATCGGCTTTAGTTTCACGTGTATCTCTTAAGCCGGCAGAGAAAACCCACCTGATATGCGCTCCACACAATTGAATAGAGACGCCGTTGATTTTCTATGGGAATTGCAGAAATGACTTCTAAGCCTCAAAATAATGACTTTTTTTCCTAAGGTGGTAGGAATGAAACTCAGTGCGGGCTGGATGGGGTCCCCCCTGGGCACCGCAGACCTAAGCTTGTTTAACTCCTACCTCTTAAAGGGACCGAGAAAAAATGACCTTTTCTGCACTCCAATGTAAGTCAATGGGGCGATTTTTTGGCTATGTGCTAGAAATGAAATTCAGTGCGGATTGGATGACAGGCACCCTAGGCACCCAGGATCGGCTTTAGTTTCACGTGTATCTCTTAAGCCGGCAGAGAAAACCCACCTGATATGCGCTCCACACAATTGAATAGAGACGCCGTTGATTTTCTATGGGAATTGCAGAAATGACTTCTAAGCCTCAAAATAATGACTTTTTTTCCTAAGGTGGTAGGAATGAAACTCAGTGCGGGCTGGATGGGGTCCCCCCTGGGCACCGCAGACCTAAGCTTGTTTAACTCCTACCTCTTAAAGGGACCGAGAAAAAATGACCTTTTCTGCACTCCAATGTAAGTCAATGGGGCGATTTTTTGGCTATGTGCTAGAAATGAAATTCAGTGCGGATTGGATGACAGGCACCCTAGGCACCCAGGATCGGCTTTAGTTTCACGTGTATCTCTTAAGCCGGCAGAGAAAACCCACCTGATATGCGCTCCACACAATTGAATAGAGACGCCGTTGATTTTCTATGGGAATTGCAGAAATGACTTCTAAGCCTCAAAATAATGACTTTTTTTCCTAAGGTGGTAGGAATGAAACTCAGTGCGGGCTGGATGGGGTCCCCCCTGGGCACCGCAGACCTAAGCTTGTTTAACTCCTACCTCTTAAAGGGACCGAGAAAAAATGACCTTTTCTGCACTCCAATGTAAGTCAATGGGGCGATTTTTTGGCTATGTGCTAGAAATGAAATTCAGTGCGGATTGGATGACAGGCACCCTAGGCACCCAGGATCGGCTTTAGTTTCACGTGTATCTCTTAAGCCGGCAGAGAAAACCCACCTGATATGCGCTCCACACAATTGAATAGAGACGCCGTTGATTTTCTATGGGAATTGCAGAAATGACTTCTAAGCCTCAAAATAATGACTTTTTTTCCTAAGGTGGTAGGAATGAAACTCAGTGCGGGCTGGATGGGGTCCCCCCTGGGCACCGCAGACCTAAGCTTGTTTAACTCCTACCTCTTAAAGGGACCGAGAAAAAATGACCTTTTCTGCACTCCAATGTAAGTCAATGGGGCGATTTTTTGGCTATGTGCTAGAAATGAAATTCAGTGCGGATTGGATGACAGGCACCCTAGGCACCCAGGATCGGCTTTAGTTTCACGTGTATCTCTTAAGCCGGCAGAGAAAACCCACCTGATATGCGCTCCACACAATTGAATAGAGACGCCGTTGATTTTCTATGGGAATTGCAGAAATGACTTCTAAGCCTCAAAATAATGACTTTTTTTCCTAAGGTGGTAGGAATGAAACTCAGTGCGGGCTGGATGGGGTCCCCCCTGGGCACCGCAGACCTAAGCTTGTTTAACTCCTACCTCTTAAAGGGACCGAGAAAAAATGACCTTTTCTGCACTCCAATGTAAGTCAATGGGGCGATTTTTTGGCTATGTGCTAGAAATGAAATTCAGTGCGGATTGGATGACAGGCACCCTAGGCACCCAGGATCGGCTTTAGTTTCACGTGTATCTCTTAAGCCGGCAGAGAAAACCCACCTGATATGCGCTCCACACAATTGAATAGAGACGCCGTTGATTTTCTATGGGAATTGCAGAAATGACTTCTAAGCCTCAAAATAATGACTTTTTTTCCTAAGGTGGTAGGAATGAAACTCAGTGCGGGCTGGATGGGGTCCCCCCTGGGCACCGCAGACCTAAGCTTGTTTAACTCCTACCTCTTAAAGGGACCGAGAAAAAATGACCTTTTCTGCACTCCAATGTAAGTCAATGGGGCGATTTTTTGGCTATGTGCTAGAAATGAAATTCAGTGCGGATTGGATGACAGGCACCCTAGGCACCCAGGATCGGCTTTAGTTTCACGTGTATCTCTTAAGCCGGCAGAGAAAACCCACCTGATATGCGCTCCACACAATTGAATAGAGACGCCGTTGATTTTCTATGGGAATTGCAGAAATGACTTCTAAGCCTCAAAATAATGACTTTTTTTCCTAAGGTGGTAGGAATGAAACTCAGTGCGGGCTGGATGGGGTCCCCCCTGGGCACCGCAGACCTAAGCTTGTTTAACTCCTACCTCTTAAAGGGACCGAGAAAAAATGACCTTTTCTGCACTCCAATGTAAGTCAATGGGGCGATTTTTTGGCTATGTGCTAGAAATGAAATTCAGTGCGGATTGGATGACAGGCACCCTAGGCACCCAGGATCGGCTTTAGTTTCACGTGTATCTCTTAAGCCGGCAGAGAAAACCCACCTGATATGCGCTCCACACAATTGAATAGAGACGCCGTTGATTTTCTATGGGAATTGCAGAAATGACTTCTAAGCCTCAAAATAATGACTTTTTTTCCTAAGGTGGTAGGAATGAAACTCAGTGCGGGCTGGATGGGGTCCCCCCTGGGCACCGCAGACCTAAGCTTGTTTAACTCCTACCTCTTAAAGGGACCGAGAAAAAATGACCTTTTCTGCACTCCAATGTAAGTCAATGGGGCGATTTTTTGGCTATGTGCTAGAAATGAAATTCAGTGCGGATTGGATGACAGGCACCCTAGGCACCCAGGATCGGCTTTAGTTTCACGTGTATCTCTTAAGCCGGCAGAGAAAACCCACCTGATATGCGCTCCACACAATTGAATAGAGACGCCGTTGATTTTCTATGGGAATTGCAGAAATGACTTCTAAGCCTCAAAATAATGACTTTTTTTCCTAAGGTGGTAGGAATGAAACTCAGTGCGGGCTGGATGGGGTCCCCCCTGGGCACCGCAGACCTAAGCTTGTTTAACTCCTACCTCTTAAAGGGACCGAGAAAAAATGACCTTTTCTGCACTCCAATGTAAGTCAATGGGGCGATTTTTTGGCTATGTGCTAGAAATGAAATTCAGTGCGGATTGGATGACAGGCACCCTAGGCACCCAGGATCGGCTTTAGTTTCACGTGTATCTCTTAAGCCGGCAGAGAAAACCCACCTGATATGCGCTCCACACAATTGAATAGAGACGCCGTTGATTTTCTATGGGAATTGCAGAAATGACTTCTAAGCCTCAAAATAATGACTTTTTTTCCTAAGGTGGTAGGAATGAAACTCAGTGCGGGCTGGATGGGGTCCCCCCTGGGCACCGCAGACCTAAGCTTGTTTAACTCCTACCTCTTAAAGGGACCGAGAAAAAATGACCTTTTCTGCACTCCAATGTAAGTCAATGGGGCGATTTTTTGGCTATGTGCTAGAAATGAAATTCAGTGCGGATTGGATGACAGGCACCCTAGGCACCCAGGATCGGCTTTAGTTTCACGTGTATCTCTTAAGCCGGCAGAGAAAACCCACCTGATATGCGCTCCACACAATTGAATAGAGACGCCGTTGATTTTCTATGGGAATTGCAGAAATGACTTCTAAGCCTCAAAATAATGACTTTTTTTCCTAAGGTGGTAGGAATGAAACTCAGTGCGGGCTGGATGGGGTCCCCCCTGGGCACCGCAGACCTAAGCTTGTTTAACTCCTACCTCTTAAAGGGACCGAGAAAAAATGACCTTTTCTGCACTCCAATGTAAGTCAATGGGGCGATTTTTTGGCTATGTGCTAGAAATGAAATTCAGTGCGGATTGGATGACAGGCACCCTAGGCACCCAGGATCGGCTTTAGTTTCACGTGTATCTCTTAAGCCGGCAGAGAAAACCCACCTGATATGCGCTCCACACAATTGAATAGAGACGCCGTTGATTTTCTATGGGAATTGCAGAAATGACTTCTAAGCCTCAAAATAATGACTTTTTTTCCTAAGGTGGTAGGAATGAAACTCAGTGCGGGCTGGATGGGGTCCCCCCTGGGCACCGCAGACCTAAGCTTGTTTAACTCCTACCTCTTAAAGGGACCGAGAAAAAATGACCTTTTCTGCACTCCAATGTAAGTCAATGGGGCGATTTTTTGGCTATGTGCTAGAAATGAAATTCAGTGCGGATTGGATGACAGGCACCCTAGGCACCCAGGATCGGCTTTAGTTTCACGTGTATCTCTTAAGCCGGCAGAGAAAACCCACCTGATATGCGCTCCACACAATTGAATAGAGACGCCGTTGATTTTCTATGGGAATTGCAGAAATGACTTCTAAGCCTCAAAATAATGACTTTTTTTCCTAAGGTGGTAGGAATGAAACTCAGTGCGGGCTGGATGGGGTCCCCCCTGGGCACCGCAGACCTAAGCTTGTTTAACTCCTACCTCTTAAAGGGACCGAGAAAAAATGACCTTTTCTGCACTCCAATGTAAGTCAATGGGGCGATTTTTTGGCTATGTGCTAGAAATGAAATTCAGTGCGGATTGGATGACAGGCACCCTAGGCACCCAGGATCGGCTTTAGTTTCACGTGTATCTCTTAAGCCGGCAGAGAAAACCCACCTGATATGCGCTCCACACAATTGAATAGAGACGCCGTTGATTTTCTATGGGAATTGCAGAAATGACTTCTAAGCCTCAAAATAATGACTTTTTTTCCTAAGGTGGTAGGAATGAAACTCAGTGCGGGCTGGATGGGGTCCCCCCTGGGCACCGCAGACCTAAGCTTGTTTAACTCCTACCTCTTAAAGGGACCGAGAAAAAATGACCTTTTCTGCACTCCAATGTAAGTCAATGGGGCGATTTTTTGGCTATGTGCTAGAAATGAAATTCAGTGCGGATTGGATGACAGGCACCCTAGGCACCCAGGATCGGCTTTAGTTTCACGTGTATCTCTTAAGCCGGCAGAGAAAACCCACCTGATATGCGCTCCACACAATTGAATAGAGACGCCGTTGATTTTCTATGGGAATTGCAGAAATGACTTCTAAGCCTCAAAATAATGACTTTTTTTCCTAAGGTGGTAGGAATGAAACTCAGTGCGGGCTGGATGGGGTCCCCCCTGGGCACCGCAGACCTAAGCTTGTTTAACTCCTACCTCTTAAAGGGACCGAGAAAAAATGACCTTTTCTGCACTCCAATGTAAGTCAATGGGGCGATTTTTTGGCTATGTGCTAGAAATGAAATTCAGTGCGGATTGGATGACAGGCACCCTAGGCACCCAGGATCGGCTTTAGTTTCACGTGTATCTCTTAAGCCGGCAGAGAAAACCCACCTGATATGCGCTCCACACAATTGAATAGAGACGCCGTTGATTTTCTATGGGAATTGCAGAAATGACTTCTAAGCCTCAAAATAATGACTTTTTTTCCTAAGGTGGTAGGAATGAAACTCAGTGCGGGCTGGATGGGGTCCCCCCTGGGCACCGCAGACCTAAGCTTGTTTAACTCCTACCTCTTAAAGGGACCGAGAAAAAATGACCTTTTCTGCACTCCAATGTAAGTCAATGGGGCGATTTTTTGGCTATGTGCTAGAAATGAAATTCAGTGCGGATTGGATGACAGGCACCCTAGGCACCCAGGATCGGCTTTAGTTTCACGTGTATCTCTTAAGCCGGCAGAGAAAACCCACCTGATATGCGCTCCACACAATTGAATAGAGACGCCGTTGATTTTCTATGGGAATTGCAGAAATGACTTCTAAGCCTCAAAATAATGACTTTTTTTCCTAAGGTGGTAGGAATGAAACTCAGTGCGGGCTGGATGGGGTCCCCCCTGGGCACCGCAGACCTAAGCTTGTTTAACTCCTACCTCTTAAAGGGACCGAGAAAAAATGACCTTTTCTGCACTCCAATGTAAGTCAATGGGGCGATTTTTTGGCTATGTGCTAGAAATGAAATTCAGTGCGGATTGGATGACAGGCACCCTAGGCACCCAGGATCGGCTTTAGTTTCACGTGTATCTCTTAAGCCGGCAGAGAAAACCCACCTGATATGCGCTCCACACAATTGAATAGAGACGCCGTTGATTTTCTATGGGAATTGCAGAAATGACTTCTAAGCCTCAAAATAATGACTTTTTTTCCTAAGGTGGTAGGAATGAAACTCAGTGCGGGCTGGATGGGGTCCCCCCTGGGCACCGCAGACCTAAGCTTGTTTAACTCCTACCTCTTAAAGGGACCGAGAAAAAATGACCTTTTCTGCACTCCAATGTAAGTCAATGGGGCGATTTTTTGGCTATGTGCTAGAAATGAAATTCAGTGCGGATTGGATGACAGGCACCCTAGGCACCCAGGATCGGCTTTAGTTTCACGTGTATCTCTTAAGCCGGCAGAGAAAACCCACCTGATATGCGCTCCACACAATTGAATAGAGACGCCGTTGATTTTCTATGGGAATTGCAGAAATGACTTCTAAGCCTCAAAATAATGACTTTTTTTCCTAAGGTGGTAGGAATGAAACTCAGTGCGGGCTGGATGGGGTCCCCCCTGGGCACCGCAGACCTAAGCTTGTTTAACTCCTACCTCTTAAAGGGACCGAGAAAAAATGACCTTTTCTGCACTCCAATGTAAGTCAATGGGGCGATTTTTTGGCTATGTGCTAGAAATGAAATTCAGTGCGGATTGGATGACAGGCACCCTAGGCACCCAGGATCGGCTTTAGTTTCACGTGTATCTCTTAAGCCGGCAGAGAAAACCCACCTGATATGCGCTCCACACAATTGAATAGAGACGCCGTTGATTTTCTATGGGAATTGCAGAAATGACTTCTAAGCCTCAAAATAATGACTTTTTTTCCTAAGGTGGTAGGAATGAAACTCAGTGCGGGCTGGATGGGGTCCCCCCTGGGCACCGCAGACCTAAGCTTGTTTAACTCCTACCTCTTAAAGGGACCGAGAAAAAATGACCTTTTCTGCACTCCAATGTAAGTCAATGGGGCGATTTTTTGGCTATGTGCTAGAAATGAAATTCAGTGCGGATTGGATGACAGGCACCCTAGGCACCCAGGATCGGCTTTAGTTTCACGTGTATCTCTTAAGCCGGCAGAGAAAACCCACCTGATATGCGCTCCACACAATTGAATAGAGACGCCGTTGATTTTCTATGGGAATTGCAGAAATGACTTCTAAGCCTCAAAATAATGACTTTTTTTCCTAAGGTGGTAGGAATGAAACTCAGTGCGGGCTGGATGGGGTCCCCCCTGGGCACCGCAGACCTAAGCTTGTTTAACTCCTACCTCTTAAAGGGACCGAGAAAAAATGACCTTTTCTGCACTCCAATGTAAGTCAATGGGGCGATTTTTTGGCTATGTGCTAGAAATGAAATTCAGTGCGGATTGGATGACAGGCACCCTAGGCACCCAGGATCGGCTTTAGTTTCACGTGTATCTCTTAAGCCGGCAGAGAAAACCCACCTGATATGCGCTCCACACAATTGAATAGAGACGCCGTTGATTTTCTATGGGAATTGCAGAAATGACTTCTAAGCCTCAAAATAATGACTTTTTTTCCTAAGGTGGTAGGAATGAAACTCAGTGCGGGCTGGATGGGGTCCCCCCTGGGCACCGCAGACCTAAGCTTGTTTAACTCCTACCTCTTAAAGGGACCGAGAAAAAATGACCTTTTCTGCACTCCAATGTAAGTCAATGGGGCGATTTTTTGGCTATGTGCTAGAAATGAAATTCAGTGCGGATTGGATGACAGGCACCCTAGGCACCCAGGATCGGCTTTAGTTTCACGTGTATCTCTTAAGCCGGCAGAGAAAACCCACCTGATATGCGCTCCACACAATTGAATAGAGACGCCGTTGATTTTCTATGGGAATTGCAGAAATGACTTCTAAGCCTCAAAATAATGACTTTTTTTCCTAAGGTGGTAGGAATGAAACTCAGTGCGGGCTGGATGGGGTCCCCCCTGGGCACCGCAGACCTAAGCTTGTTTAACTCCTACCTCTTAAAGGGACCGAGAAAAAATGACCTTTTCTGCACTCCAATGTAAGTCAATGGGGCGATTTTTTGGCTATGTGCTAGAAATGAAATTCAGTGCGGATTGGATGACAGGCACCCTAGGCACCCAGGATCGGCTTTAGTTTCACGTGTATCTCTTAAGCCGGCAGAGAAAACCCACCTGATATGCGCTCCACACAATTGAATAGAGACGCCGTTGATTTTCTATGGGAATTGCAGAAATGACTTCTAAGCCTCAAAATAATGACTTTTTTTCCTAAGGTGGTAGGAATGAAACTCAGTGCGGGCTGGATGGGGTCCCCCCTGGGCACCGCAGACCTAAGCTTGTTTAACTCCTACCTCTTAAAGGGACCGAGAAAAAATGACCTTTTCTGCACTCCAATGTAAGTCAATGGGGCGATTTTTTGGCTATGTGCTAGAAATGAAATTCAGTGCGGATTGGATGACAGGCACCCTAGGCACCCAGGATCGGCTTTAGTTTCACGTGTATCTCTTAAGCCGGCAGAGAAAACCCACCTGATATGCGCTCCACACAATTGAATAGAGACGCCGTTGATTTTCTATGGGAATTGCAGAAATGACTTCTAAGCCTCAAAATAATGACTTTTTTTCCTAAGGTGGTAGGAATGAAACTCAGTGCGGGCTGGATGGGGTCCCCCCTGGGCACCGCAGACCTAAGCTTGTTTAACTCCTACCTCTTAAAGGGACCGAGAAAAAATGACCTTTTCTGCACTCCAATGTAAGTCAATGGGGCGATTTTTTGGCTATGTGCTAGAAATGAAATTCAGTGCGGATTGGATGACAGGCACCCTAGGCACCCAGGATCGGCTTTAGTTTCACGTGTATCTCTTAAGCCGGCAGAGAAAACCCACCTGATATGCGCTCCACACAATTGAATAGAGACGCCGTTGATTTTCTATGGGAATTGCAGAAATGACTTCTAAGCCTCAAAATAATGACTTTTTTTCCTAAGGTGGTAGGAATGAAACTCAGTGCGGGCTGGATGGGGTCCCCCCTGGGCACCGCAGACCTAAGCTTGTTTAACTCCTACCTCTTAAAGGGACCGAGAAAAAATGACCTTTTCTGCACTCCAATGTAAGTCAATGGGGCGATTTTTTGGCTATGTGCTAGAAATGAAATTCAGTGCGGATTGGATGACAGGCACCCTAGGCACCCAGGATCGGCTTTAGTTTCACGTGTATCTCTTAAGCCGGCAGAGAAAACCCACCTGATATGCGCTCCACACAATTGAATAGAGACGCCGTTGATTTTCTATGGGAATTGCAGAAATGACTTCTAAGCCTCAAAATAATGACTTTTTTTCCTAAGGTGGTAGGAATGAAACTCAGTGCGGGCTGGATGGGGTCCCCCCTGGGCACCGCAGACCTAAGCTTGTTTAACTCCTACCTCTTAAAGGGACCGAGAAAAAATGACCTTTTCTGCACTCCAATGTAAGTCAATGGGGCGATTTTTTGGCTATGTGCTAGAAATGAAATTCAGTGCGGATTGGATGACAGGCACCCTAGGCACCCAGGATCGGCTTTAGTTTCACGTGTATCTCTTAAGCCGGCAGAGAAAACCCACCTGATATGCGCTCCACACAATTGAATAGAGACGCCGTTGATTTTCTATGGGAATTGCAGAAATGACTTCTAAGCCTCAAAATAATGACTTTTTTTCCTAAGGTGGTAGGAATGAAACTCAGTGCGGGCTGGATGGGGTCCCCCCTGGGCACCGCAGACCTAAGCTTGTTTAACTCCTACCTCTTAAAGGGACCGAGAAAAAATGACCTTTTCTGCACTCCAATGTAAGTCAATGGGGCGATTTTTTGGCTATGTGCTAGAAATGAAATTCAGTGCGGATTGGATGACAGGCACCCTAGGCACCCAGGATCGGCTTTAGTTTCACGTGTATCTCTTAAGCCGGCAGAGAAAACCCACCTGATATGCGCTCCACACAATTGAATAGAGACGCCGTTGATTTTCTATGGGAATTGCAGAAATGACTTCTAAGCCTCAAAATAATGACTTTTTTTCCTAAGGTGGTAGGAATGAAACTCAGTGCGGGCTGGATGGGGTCCCCCCTGGGCACCGCAGACCTAAGCTTGTTTAACTCCTACCTCTTAAAGGGACCGAGAAAAAATGACCTTTTCTGCACTCCAATGTAAGTCAATGGGGCGATTTTTTGGCTATGTGCTAGAAATGAAATTCAGTGCGGATTGGATGACAGGCACCCTAGGCACCCAGGATCGGCTTTAGTTTCACGTGTATCTCTTAAGCCGGCAGAGAAAACCCACCTGATATGCGCTCCACACAATTGAATAGAGACGCCGTTGATTTTCTATGGGAATTGCAGAAATGACTTCTAAGCCTCAAAATAATGACTTTTTTTCCTAAGGTGGTAGGAATGAAACTCAGTGCGGGCTGGATGGGGTCCCCCCTGGGCACCGCAGACCTAAGCTTGTTTAACTCCTACCTCTTAAAGGGACCGAGAAAAAATGACCTTTTCTGCACTCCAATGTAAGTCAATGGGGCGATTTTTTGGCTATGTGCTAGAAATGAAATTCAGTGCGGATTGGATGACAGGCACCCTAGGCACCCAGGATCGGCTTTAGTTTCACGTGTATCTCTTAAGCCGGCAGAGAAAACCCACCTGATATGCGCTCCACACAATTGAATAGAGACGCCGTTGATTTTCTATGGGAATTGCAGAAATGACTTCTAAGCCTCAAAATAATGACTTTTTTTCCTAAGGTGGTAGGAATGAAACTCAGTGCGGGCTGGATGGGGTCCCCCCTGGGCACCGCAGACCTAAGCTTGTTTAACTCCTACCTCTTAAAGGGACCGAGAAAAAATGACCTTTTCTGCACTCCAATGTAAGTCAATGGGGCGATTTTTTGGCTATGTGCTAGAAATGAAATTCAGTGCGGATTGGATGACAGGCACCCTAGGCACCCAGGATCGGCTTTAGTTTCACGTGTATCTCTTAAGCCGGCAGAGAAAACCCACCTGATATGCGCTCCACACAATTGAATAGAGACGCCGTTGATTTTCTATGGGAATTGCAGAAATGACTTCTAAGCCTCAAAATAATGACTTTTTTTCCTAAGGTGGTAGGAATGAAACTCAGTGCGGGCTGGATGGGGTCCCCCCTGGGCACCGCAGACCTAAGCTTGTTTAACTCCTACCTCTTAAAGGGACCGAGAAAAAATGACCTTTTCTGCACTCCAATGTAAGTCAATGGGGCGATTTTTTGGCTATGTGCTAGAAATGAAATTCAGTGCGGATTGGATGACAGGCACCCTAGGCACCCAGGATCGGCTTTAGTTTCACGTGTATCTCTTAAGCCGGCAGAGAAAACCCACCTGATATGCGCTCCACACAATTGAATAGAGACGCCGTTGATTTTCTATGGGAATTGCAGAAATGACTTCTAAGCCTCAAAATAATGACTTTTTTTCCTAAGGTGGTAGGAATGAAACTCAGTGCGGGCTGGATGGGGTCCCCCCTGGGCACCGCAGACCTAAGCTTGTTTAACTCCTACCTCTTAAAGGGACCGAGAAAAAATGACCTTTTCTGCACTCCAATGTAAGTCAATGGGGCGATTTTTTGGCTATGTGCTAGAAATGAAATTCAGTGCGGATTGGATGACAGGCACCCTAGGCACCCAGGATCGGCTTTAGTTTCACGTGTATCTCTTAAGCCGGCAGAGAAAACCCACCTGATATGCGCTCCACACAATTGAATAGAGACGCCGTTGATTTTCTATGGGAATTGCAGAAATGACTTCTAAGCCTCAAAATAATGACTTTTTTTCCTAAGGTGGTAGGAATGAAACTCAGTGCGGGCTGGATGGGGTCCCCCCTGGGCACCGCAGACCTAAGCTTGTTTAACTCCTACCTCTTAAAGGGACCGAGAAAAAATGACCTTTTCTGCACTCCAATGTAAGTCAATGGGGCGATTTTTTGGCTATGTGCTAGAAATGAAATTCAGTGCGGATTGGATGACAGGCACCCTAGGCACCCAGGATCGGCTTTAGTTTCACGTGTATCTCTTAAGCCGGCAGAGAAAACCCACCTGATATGCGCTCCACACAATTGAATAGAGACGCCGTTGATTTTCTATGGGAATTGCAGAAATGACTTCTAAGCCTCAAAATAATGACTTTTTTTCCTAAGGTGGTAGGAATGAAACTCAGTGCGGGCTGGATGGGGTCCCCCCTGGGCACCGCAGACCTAAGCTTGTTTAACTCCTACCTCTTAAAGGGACCGAGAAAAAATGACCTTTTCTGCACTCCAATGTAAGTCAATGGGGCGATTTTTTGGCTATGTGCTAGAAATGAAATTCAGTGCGGATTGGATGACAGGCACCCTAGGCACCCAGGATCGGCTTTAGTTTCACGTGTATCTCTTAAGCCGGCAGAGAAAACCCACCTGATATGCGCTCCACACAATTGAATAGAGACGCCGTTGATTTTCTATGGGAATTGCAGAAATGACTTCTAAGCCTCAAAATAATGACTTTTTTTCCTAAGGTGGTAGGAATGAAACTCAGTGCGGGCTGGATGGGGTCCCCCCTGGGCACCGCAGACCTAAGCTTGTTTAACTCCTACCTCTTAAAGGGACCGAGAAAAAATGACCTTTTCTGCACTCCAATGTAAGTCAATGGGGCGATTTTTTGGCTATGTGCTAGAAATGAAATTCAGTGCGGATTGGATGACAGGCACCCTAGGCACCCAGGATCGGCTTTAGTTTCACGTGTATCTCTTAAGCCGGCAGAGAAAACCCACCTGATATGCGCTCCACACAATTGAATAGAGACGCCGTTGATTTTCTATGGGAATTGCAGAAATGACTTCTAAGCCTCAAAATAATGACTTTTTTTCCTAAGGTGGTAGGAATGAAACTCAGTGCGGGCTGGATGGGGTCCCCCCTGGGCACCGCAGACCTAAGCTTGTTTAACTCCTACCTCTTAAAGGGACCGAGAAAAAATGACCTTTTCTGCACTCCAATGTAAGTCAATGGGGCGATTTTTTGGCTATGTGCTAGAAATGAAATTCAGTGCGGATTGGATGACAGGCACCCTAGGCACCCAGGATCGGCTTTAGTTTCACGTGTATCTCTTAAGCCGGCAGAGAAAACCCACCTGATATGCGCTCCACACAATTGAATAGAGACGCCGTTGATTTTCTATGGGAATTGCAGAAATGACTTCTAAGCCTCAAAATAATGACTTTTTTTCCTAAGGTGGTAGGAATGAAACTCAGTGCGGGCTGGATGGGGTCCCCCCTGGGCACCGCAGACCTAAGCTTGTTTAACTCCTACCTCTTAAAGGGACCGAGAAAAAATGACCTTTTCTGCACTCCAATGTAAGTCAATGGGGCGATTTTTTGGCTATGTGCTAGAAATGAAATTCAGTGCGGATTGGATGACAGGCACCCTAGGCACCCAGGATCGGCTTTAGTTTCACGTGTATCTCTTAAGCCGGCAGAGAAAACCCACCTGATATGCGCTCCACACAATTGAATAGAGACGCCGTTGATTTTCTATGGGAATTGCAGAAATGACTTCTAAGCCTCAAAATAATGACTTTTTTTCCTAAGGTGGTAGGAATGAAACTCAGTGCGGGCTGGATGGGGTCCCCCCTGGGCACCGCAGACCTAAGCTTGTTTAACTCCTACCTCTTAAAGGGACCGAGAAAAAATGACCTTTTCTGCACTCCAATGTAAGTCAATGGGGCGATTTTTTGGCTATGTGCTAGAAATGAAATTCAGTGCGGATTGGATGACAGGCACCCTAGGCACCCAGGATCGGCTTTAGTTTCACGTGTATCTCTTAAGCCGGCAGAGAAAACCCACCTGATATGCGCTCCACACAATTGAATAGAGACGCCGTTGATTTTCTATGGGAATTGCAGAAATGACTTCTAAGCCTCAAAATAATGACTTTTTTTCCTAAGGTGGTAGGAATGAAACTCAGTGCGGGCTGGATGGGGTCCCCCCTGGGCACCGCAGACCTAAGCTTGTTTAACTCCTACCTCTTAAAGGGACCGAGAAAAAATGACCTTTTCTGCACTCCAATGTAAGTCAATGGGGCGATTTTTTGGCTATGTGCTAGAAATGAAATTCAGTGCGGATTGGATGACAGGCACCCTAGGCACCCAGGATCGGCTTTAGTTTCACGTGTATCTCTTAAGCCGGCAGAGAAAACCCACCTGATATGCGCTCCACACAATTGAATAGAGACGCCGTTGATTTTCTATGGGAATTGCAGAAATGACTTCTAAGCCTCAAAATAATGACTTTTTTTCCTAAGGTGGTAGGAATGAAACTCAGTGCGGGCTGGATGGGGTCCCCCCTGGGCACCGCAGACCTAAGCTTGTTTAACTCCTACCTCTTAAAGGGACCGAGAAAAAATGACCTTTTCTGCACTCCAATGTAAGTCAATGGGGCGATTTTTTGGCTATGTGCTAGAAATGAAATTCAGTGCGGATTGGATGACAGGCACCCTAGGCACCCAGGATCGGCTTTAGTTTCACGTGTATCTCTTAAGCCGGCAGAGAAAACCCACCTGATATGCGCTCCACACAATTGAATAGAGACGCCGTTGATTTTCTATGGGAATTGCAGAAATGACTTCTAAGCCTCAAAATAATGACTTTTTTTCCTAAGGTGGTAGGAATGAAACTCAGTGCGGGCTGGATGGGGTCCCCCCTGGGCACCGCAGACCTAAGCTTGTTTAACTCCTACCTCTTAAAGGGACCGAGAAAAAATGACCTTTTCTGCACTCCAATGTAAGTCAATGGGGCGATTTTTTGGCTATGTGCTAGAAATGAAATTCAGTGCGGATTGGATGACAGGCACCCTAGGCACCCAGGATCGGCTTTAGTTTCACGTGTATCTCTTAAGCCGGCAGAGAAAACCCACCTGATATGCGCTCCACACAATTGAATAGAGACGCCGTTGATTTTCTATGGGAATTGCAGAAATGACTTCTAAGCCTCAAAATAATGACTTTTTTTCCTAAGGTGGTAGGAATGAAACTCAGTGCGGGCTGGATGGGGTCCCCCCTGGGCACCGCAGACCTAAGCTTGTTTAACTCCTACCTCTTAAAGGGACCGAGAAAAAATGACCTTTTCTGCACTCCAATGTAAGTCAATGGGGCGATTTTTTGGCTATGTGCTAGAAATGAAATTCAGTGCGGATTGGATGACAGGCACCCTAGGCACCCAGGATCGGCTTTAGTTTCACGTGTATCTCTTAAGCCGGCAGAGAAAACCCACCTGATATGCGCTCCACACAATTGAATAGAGACGCCGTTGATTTTCTATGGGAATTGCAGAAATGACTTCTAAGCCTCAAAATAATGACTTTTTTTCCTAAGGTGGTAGGAATGAAACTCAGTGCGGGCTGGATGGGGTCCCCCCTGGGCACCGCAGACCTAAGCTTGTTTAACTCCTACCTCTTAAAGGGACCGAGAAAAAATGACCTTTTCTGCACTCCAATGTAAGTCAATGGGGCGATTTTTTGGCTATGTGCTAGAAATGAAATTCAGTGCGGATTGGATGACAGGCACCCTAGGCACCCAGGATCGGCTTTAGTTTCACGTGTATCTCTTAAGCCGGCAGAGAAAACCCACCTGATATGCGCTCCACACAATTGAATAGAGACGCCGTTGATTTTCTATGGGAATTGCAGAAATGACTTCTAAGCCTCAAAATAATGACTTTTTTTCCTAAGGTGGTAGGAATGAAACTCAGTGCGGGCTGGATGGGGTCCCCCCTGGGCACCGCAGACCTAAGCTTGTTTAACTCCTACCTCTTAAAGGGACCGAGAAAAAATGACCTTTTCTGCACTCCAATGTAAGTCAATGGGGCGATTTTTTGGCTATGTGCTAGAAATGAAATTCAGTGCGGATTGGATGACAGGCACCCTAGGCACCCAGGATCGGCTTTAGTTTCACGTGTATCTCTTAAGCCGGCAGAGAAAACCCACCTGATATGCGCTCCACACAATTGAATAGAGACGCCGTTGATTTTCTATGGGAATTGCAGAAATGACTTCTAAGCCTCAAAATAATGACTTTTTTTCCTAAGGTGGTAGGAATGAAACTCAGTGCGGGCTGGATGGGGTCCCCCCTGGGCACCGCAGACCTAAGCTTGTTTAACTCCTACCTCTTAAAGGGACCGAGAAAAAATGACCTTTTCTGCACTCCAATGTAAGTCAATGGGGCGATTTTTTGGCTATGTGCTAGAAATGAAATTCAGTGCGGATTGGATGACAGGCACCCTAGGCACCCAGGATCGGCTTTAGTTTCACGTGTATCTCTTAAGCCGGCAGAGAAAACCCACCTGATATGCGCTCCACACAATTGAATAGAGACGCCGTTGATTTTCTATGGGAATTGCAGAAATGACTTCTAAGCCTCAAAATAATGACTTTTTTTCCTAAGGTGGTAGGAATGAAACTCAGTGCGGGCTGGATGGGGTCCCCCCTGGGCACCGCAGACCTAAGCTTGTTTAACTCCTACCTCTTAAAGGGACCGAGAAAAAATGACCTTTTCTGCACTCCAATGTAAGTCAATGGGGCGATTTTTTGGCTATGTGCTAGAAATGAAATTCAGTGCGGATTGGATGACAGGCACCCTAGGCACCCAGGATCGGCTTTAGTTTCACGTGTATCTCTTAAGCCGGCAGAGAAAACCCACCTGATATGCGCTCCACACAATTGAATAGAGACGCCGTTGATTTTCTATGGGAATTGCAGAAATGACTTCTAAGCCTCAAAATAATGACTTTTTTTCCTAAGGTGGTAGGAATGAAACTCAGTGCGGGCTGGATGGGGTCCCCCCTGGGCACCGCAGACCTAAGCTTGTTTAACTCCTACCTCTTAAAGGGACCGAGAAAAAATGACCTTTTCTGCACTCCAATGTAAGTCAATGGGGCGATTTTTTGGCTATGTGCTAGAAATGAAATTCAGTGCGGATTGGATGACAGGCACCCTAGGCACCCAGGATCGGCTTTAGTTTCACGTGTATCTCTTAAGCCGGCAGAGAAAACCCACCTGATATGCGCTCCACACAATTGAATAGAGACGCCGTTGATTTTCTATGGGAATTGCAGAAATGACTTCTAAGCCTCAAAATAATGACTTTTTTTCCTAAGGTGGTAGGAATGAAACTCAGTGCGGGCTGGATGGGGTCCCCCCTGGGCACCGCAGACCTAAGCTTGTTTAACTCCTACCTCTTAAAGGGACCGAGAAAAAATGACCTTTTCTGCACTCCAATGTAAGTCAATGGGGCGATTTTTTGGCTATGTGCTAGAAATGAAATTCAGTGCGGATTGGATGACAGGCACCCTAGGCACCCAGGATCGGCTTTAGTTTCACGTGTATCTCTTAAGCCGGCAGAGAAAACCCACCTGATATGCGCTCCACACAATTGAATAGAGACGCCGTTGATTTTCTATGGGAATTGCAGAAATGACTTCTAAGCCTCAAAATAATGACTTTTTTTCCTAAGGTGGTAGGAATGAAACTCAGTGCGGGCTGGATGGGGTCCCCCCTGGGCACCGCAGACCTAAGCTTGTTTAACTCCTACCTCTTAAAGGGACCGAGAAAAAATGACCTTTTCTGCACTCCAATGTAAGTCAATGGGGCGATTTTTTGGCTATGTGCTAGAAATGAAATTCAGTGCGGATTGGATGACAGGCACCCTAGGCACCCAGGATCGGCTTTAGTTTCACGTGTATCTCTTAAGCCGGCAGAGAAAACCCACCTGATATGCGCTCCACACAATTGAATAGAGACGCCGTTGATTTTCTATGGGAATTGCAGAAATGACTTCTAAGCCTCAAAATAATGACTTTTTTTCCTAAGGTGGTAGGAATGAAACTCAGTGCGGGCTGGATGGGGTCCCCCCTGGGCACCGCAGACCTAAGCTTGTTTAACTCCTACCTCTTAAAGGGACCGAGAAAAAATGACCTTTTCTGCACTCCAATGTAAGTCAATGGGGCGATTTTTTGGCTATGTGCTAGAAATGAAATTCAGTGCGGATTGGATGACAGGCACCCTAGGCACCCAGGATCGGCTTTAGTTTCACGTGTATCTCTTAAGCCGGCAGAGAAAACCCACCTGATATGCGCTCCACACAATTGAATAGAGACGCCGTTGATTTTCTATGGGAATTGCAGAAATGACTTCTAAGCCTCAAAATAATGACTTTTTTTCCTAAGGTGGTAGGAATGAAACTCAGTGCGGGCTGGATGGGGTCCCCCCTGGGCACCGCAGACCTAAGCTTGTTTAACTCCTACCTCTTAAAGGGACCGAGAAAAAATGACCTTTTCTGCACTCCAATGTAAGTCAATGGGGCGATTTTTTGGCTATGTGCTAGAAATGAAATTCAGTGCGGATTGGATGACAGGCACCCTAGGCACCCAGGATCGGCTTTAGTTTCACGTGTATCTCTTAAGCCGGCAGAGAAAACCCACCTGATATGCGCTCCACACAATTGAATAGAGACGCCGTTGATTTTCTATGGGAATTGCAGAAATGACTTCTAAGCCTCAAAATAATGACTTTTTTTCCTAAGGTGGTAGGAATGAAACTCAGTGCGGGCTGGATGGGGTCCCCCCTGGGCACCGCAGACCTAAGCTTGTTTAACTCCTACCTCTTAAAGGGACCGAGAAAAAATGACCTTTTCTGCACTCCAATGTAAGTCAATGGGGCGATTTTTTGGCTATGTGCTAGAAATGAAATTCAGTGCGGATTGGATGACAGGCACCCTAGGCACCCAGGATCGGCTTTAGTTTCACGTGTATCTCTTAAGCCGGCAGAGAAAACCCACCTGATATGCGCTCCACACAATTGAATAGAGACGCCGTTGATTTTCTATGGGAATTGCAGAAATGACTTCTAAGCCTCAAAATAATGACTTTTTTTCCTAAGGTGGTAGGAATGAAACTCAGTGCGGGCTGGATGGGGTCCCCCCTGGGCACCGCAGACCTAAGCTTGTTTAACTCCTACCTCTTAAAGGGACCGAGAAAAAATGACCTTTTCTGCACTCCAATGTAAGTCAATGGGGCGATTTTTTGGCTATGTGCTAGAAATGAAATTCAGTGCGGATTGGATGACAGGCACCCTAGGCACCCAGGATCGGCTTTAGTTTCACGTGTATCTCTTAAGCCGGCAGAGAAAACCCACCTGATATGCGCTCCACACAATTGAATAGAGACGCCGTTGATTTTCTATGGGAATTGCAGAAATGACTTCTAAGCCTCAAAATAATGACTTTTTTTCCTAAGGTGGTAGGAATGAAACTCAGTGCGGGCTGGATGGGGTCCCCCCTGGGCACCGCAGACCTAAGCTTGTTTAACTCCTACCTCTTAAAGGGACCGAGAAAAAATGACCTTTTCTGCACTCCAATGTAAGTCAATGGGGCGATTTTTTGGCTATGTGCTAGAAATGAAATTCAGTGCGGATTGGATGACAGGCACCCTAGGCACCCAGGATCGGCTTTAGTTTCACGTGTATCTCTTAAGCCGGCAGAGAAAACCCACCTGATATGCGCTCCACACAATTGAATAGAGACGCCGTTGATTTTCTATGGGAATTGCAGAAATGACTTCTAAGCCTCAAAATAATGACTTTTTTTCCTAAGGTGGTAGGAATGAAACTCAGTGCGGGCTGGATGGGGTCCCCCCTGGGCACCGCAGACCTAAGCTTGTTTAACTCCTACCTCTTAAAGGGACCGAGAAAAAATGACCTTTTCTGCACTCCAATGTAAGTCAATGGGGCGATTTTTTGGCTATGTGCTAGAAATGAAATTCAGTGCGGATTGGATGACAGGCACCCTAGGCACCCAGGATCGGCTTTAGTTTCACGTGTATCTCTTAAGCCGGCAGAGAAAACCCACCTGATATGCGCTCCACACAATTGAATAGAGACGCCGTTGATTTTCTATGGGAATTGCAGAAATGACTTCTAAGCCTCAAAATAATGACTTTTTTTCCTAAGGTGGTAGGAATGAAACTCAGTGCGGGCTGGATGGGGTCCCCCCTGGGCACCGCAGACCTAAGCTTGTTTAACTCCTACCTCTTAAAGGGACCGAGAAAAAATGACCTTTTCTGCACTCCAATGTAAGTCAATGGGGCGATTTTTTGGCTATGTGCTAGAAATGAAATTCAGTGCGGATTGGATGACAGGCACCCTAGGCACCCAGGATCGGCTTTAGTTTCACGTGTATCTCTTAAGCCGGCAGAGAAAACCCACCTGATATGCGCTCCACACAATTGAATAGAGACGCCGTTGATTTTCTATGGGAATTGCAGAAATGACTTCTAAGCCTCAAAATAATGACTTTTTTTCCTAAGGTGGTAGGAATGAAACTCAGTGCGGGCTGGATGGGGTCCCCCCTGGGCACCGCAGACCTAAGCTTGTTTAACTCCTACCTCTTAAAGGGACCGAGAAAAAATGACCTTTTCTGCACTCCAATGTAAGTCAATGGGGCGATTTTTTGGCTATGTGCTAGAAATGAAATTCAGTGCGGATTGGATGACAGGCACCCTAGGCACCCAGGATCGGCTTTAGTTTCACGTGTATCTCTTAAGCCGGCAGAGAAAACCCACCTGATATGCGCTCCACACAATTGAATAGAGACGCCGTTGATTTTCTATGGGAATTGCAGAAATGACTTCTAAGCCTCAAAATAATGACTTTTTTTCCTAAGGTGGTAGGAATGAAACTCAGTGCGGGCTGGATGGGGTCCCCCCTGGGCACCGCAGACCTAAGCTTGTTTAACTCCTACCTCTTAAAGGGACCGAGAAAAAATGACCTTTTCTGCACTCCAATGTAAGTCAATGGGGCGATTTTTTGGCTATGTGCTAGAAATGAAATTCAGTGCGGATTGGATGACAGGCACCCTAGGCACCCAGGATCGGCTTTAGTTTCACGTGTATCTCTTAAGCCGGCAGAGAAAACCCACCTGATATGCGCTCCACACAATTGAATAGAGACGCCGTTGATTTTCTATGGGAATTGCAGAAATGACTTCTAAGCCTCAAAATAATGACTTTTTTTCCTAAGGTGGTAGGAATGAAACTCAGTGCGGGCTGGATGGGGTCCCCCCTGGGCACCGCAGACCTAAGCTTGTTTAACTCCTACCTCTTAAAGGGACCGAGAAAAAATGACCTTTTCTGCACTCCAATGTAAGTCAATGGGGCGATTTTTTGGCTATGTGCTAGAAATGAAATTCAGTGCGGATTGGATGACAGGCACCCTAGGCACCCAGGATCGGCTTTAGTTTCACGTGTATCTCTTAAGCCGGCAGAGAAAACCCACCTGATATGCGCTCCACACAATTGAATAGAGACGCCGTTGATTTTCTATGGGAATTGCAGAAATGACTTCTAAGCCTCAAAATAATGACTTTTTTTCCTAAGGTGGTAGGAATGAAACTCAGTGCGGGCTGGATGGGGTCCCCCCTGGGCACCGCAGACCTAAGCTTGTTTAACTCCTACCTCTTAAAGGGACCGAGAAAAAATGACCTTTTCTGCACTCCAATGTAAGTCAATGGGGCGATTTTTTGGCTATGTGCTAGAAATGAAATTCAGTGCGGATTGGATGACAGGCACCCTAGGCACCCAGGATCGGCTTTAGTTTCACGTGTATCTCTTAAGCCGGCAGAGAAAACCCACCTGATATGCGCTCCACACAATTGAATAGAGACGCCGTTGATTTTCTATGGGAATTGCAGAAATGACTTCTAAGCCTCAAAATAATGACTTTTTTTCCTAAGGTGGTAGGAATGAAACTCAGTGCGGGCTGGATGGGGTCCCCCCTGGGCACCGCAGACCTAAGCTTGTTTAACTCCTACCTCTTAAAGGGACCGAGAAAAAATGACCTTTTCTGCACTCCAATGTAAGTCAATGGGGCGATTTTTTGGCTATGTGCTAGAAATGAAATTCAGTGCGGATTGGATGACAGGCACCCTAGGCACCCAGGATCGGCTTTAGTTTCACGTGTATCTCTTAAGCCGGCAGAGAAAACCCACCTGATATGCGCTCCACACAATTGAATAGAGACGCCGTTGATTTTCTATGGGAATTGCAGAAATGACTTCTAAGCCTCAAAATAATGACTTTTTTTCCTAAGGTGGTAGGAATGAAACTCAGTGCGGGCTGGATGGGGTCCCCCCTGGGCACCGCAGACCTAAGCTTGTTTAACTCCTACCTCTTAAAGGGACCGAGAAAAAATGACCTTTTCTGCACTCCAATGTAAGTCAATGGGGCGATTTTTTGGCTATGTGCTAGAAATGAAATTCAGTGCGGATTGGATGACAGGCACCCTAGGCACCCAGGATCGGCTTTAGTTTCACGTGTATCTCTTAAGCCGGCAGAGAAAACCCACCTGATATGCGCTCCACACAATTGAATAGAGACGCCGTTGATTTTCTATGGGAATTGCAGAAATGACTTCTAAGCCTCAAAATAATGACTTTTTTTCCTAAGGTGGTAGGAATGAAACTCAGTGCGGGCTGGATGGGGTCCCCCCTGGGCACCGCAGACCTAAGCTTGTTTAACTCCTACCTCTTAAAGGGACCGAGAAAAAATGACCTTTTCTGCACTCCAATGTAAGTCAATGGGGCGATTTTTTGGCTATGTGCTAGAAATGAAATTCAGTGCGGATTGGATGACAGGCACCCTAGGCACCCAGGATCGGCTTTAGTTTCACGTGTATCTCTTAAGCCGGCAGAGAAAACCCACCTGATATGCGCTCCACACAATTGAATAGAGACGCCGTTGATTTTCTATGGGAATTGCAGAAATGACTTCTAAGCCTCAAAATAATGACTTTTTTTCCTAAGGTGGTAGGAATGAAACTCAGTGCGGGCTGGATGGGGTCCCCCCTGGGCACCGCAGACCTAAGCTTGTTTAACTCCTACCTCTTAAAGGGACCGAGAAAAAATGACCTTTTCTGCACTCCAATGTAAGTCAATGGGGCGATTTTTTGGCTATGTGCTAGAAATGAAATTCAGTGCGGATTGGATGACAGGCACCCTAGGCACCCAGGATCGGCTTTAGTTTCACGTGTATCTCTTAAGCCGGCAGAGAAAACCCACCTGATATGCGCTCCACACAATTGAATAGAGACGCCGTTGATTTTCTATGGGAATTGCAGAAATGACTTCTAAGCCTCAAAATAATGACTTTTTTTCCTAAGGTGGTAGGAATGAAACTCAGTGCGGGCTGGATGGGGTCCCCCCTGGGCACCGCAGACCTAAGCTTGTTTAACTCCTACCTCTTAAAGGGACCGAGAAAAAATGACCTTTTCTGCACTCCAATGTAAGTCAATGGGGCGATTTTTTGGCTATGTGCTAGAAATGAAATTCAGTGCGGATTGGATGACAGGCACCCTAGGCACCCAGGATCGGCTTTAGTTTCACGTGTATCTCTTAAGCCGGCAGAGAAAACCCACCTGATATGCGCTCCACACAATTGAATAGAGACGCCGTTGATTTTCTATGGGAATTGCAGAAATGACTTCTAAGCCTCAAAATAATGACTTTTTTTCCTAAGGTGGTAGGAATGAAACTCAGTGCGGGCTGGATGGGGTCCCCCCTGGGCACCGCAGACCTAAGCTTGTTTAACTCCTACCTCTTAAAGGGACCGAGAAAAAATGACCTTTTCTGCACTCCAATGTAAGTCAATGGGGCGATTTTTTGGCTATGTGCTAGAAATGAAATTCAGTGCGGATTGGATGACAGGCACCCTAGGCACCCAGGATCGGCTTTAGTTTCACGTGTATCTCTTAAGCCGGCAGAGAAAACCCACCTGATATGCGCTCCACACAATTGAATAGAGACGCCGTTGATTTTCTATGGGAATTGCAGAAATGACTTCTAAGCCTCAAAATAATGACTTTTTTTCCTAAGGTGGTAGGAATGAAACTCAGTGCGGGCTGGATGGGGTCCCCCCTGGGCACCGCAGACCTAAGCTTGTTTAACTCCTACCTCTTAAAGGGACCGAGAAAAAATGACCTTTTCTGCACTCCAATGTAAGTCAATGGGGCGATTTTTTGGCTATGTGCTAGAAATGAAATTCAGTGCGGATTGGATGACAGGCACCCTAGGCACCCAGGATCGGCTTTAGTTTCACGTGTATCTCTTAAGCCGGCAGAGAAAACCCACCTGATATGCGCTCCACACAATTGAATAGAGACGCCGTTGATTTTCTATGGGAATTGCAGAAATGACTTCTAAGCCTCAAAATAATGACTTTTTTTCCTAAGGTGGTAGGAATGAAACTCAGTGCGGGCTGGATGGGGTCCCCCCTGGGCACCGCAGACCTAAGCTTGTTTAACTCCTACCTCTTAAAGGGACCGAGAAAAAATGACCTTTTCTGCACTCCAATGTAAGTCAATGGGGCGATTTTTTGGCTATGTGCTAGAAATGAAATTCAGTGCGGATTGGATGACAGGCACCCTAGGCACCCAGGATCGGCTTTAGTTTCACGTGTATCTCTTAAGCCGGCAGAGAAAACCCACCTGATATGCGCTCCACACAATTGAATAGAGACGCCGTTGATTTTCTATGGGAATTGCAGAAATGACTTCTAAGCCTCAAAATAATGACTTTTTTTCCTAAGGTGGTAGGAATGAAACTCAGTGCGGGCTGGATGGGGTCCCCCCTGGGCACCGCAGACCTAAGCTTGTTTAACTCCTACCTCTTAAAGGGACCGAGAAAAAATGACCTTTTCTGCACTCCAATGTAAGTCAATGGGGCGATTTTTTGGCTATGTGCTAGAAATGAAATTCAGTGCGGATTGGATGACAGGCACCCTAGGCACCCAGGATCGGCTTTAGTTTCACGTGTATCTCTTAAGCCGGCAGAGAAAACCCACCTGATATGCGCTCCACACAATTGAATAGAGACGCCGTTGATTTTCTATGGGAATTGCAGAAATGACTTCTAAGCCTCAAAATAATGACTTTTTTTCCTAAGGTGGTAGGAATGAAACTCAGTGCGGGCTGGATGGGGTCCCCCCTGGGCACCGCAGACCTAAGCTTGTTTAACTCCTACCTCTTAAAGGGACCGAGAAAAAATGACCTTTTCTGCACTCCAATGTAAGTCAATGGGGCGATTTTTTGGCTATGTGCTAGAAATGAAATTCAGTGCGGATTGGATGACAGGCACCCTAGGCACCCAGGATCGGCTTTAGTTTCACGTGTATCTCTTAAGCCGGCAGAGAAAACCCACCTGATATGCGCTCCACACAATTGAATAGAGACGCCGTTGATTTTCTATGGGAATTGCAGAAATGACTTCTAAGCCTCAAAATAATGACTTTTTTTCCTAAGGTGGTAGGAATGAAACTCAGTGCGGGCTGGATGGGGTCCCCCCTGGGCACCGCAGACCTAAGCTTGTTTAACTCCTACCTCTTAAAGGGACCGAGAAAAAATGACCTTTTCTGCACTCCAATGTAAGTCAATGGGGCGATTTTTTGGCTATGTGCTAGAAATGAAATTCAGTGCGGATTGGATGACAGGCACCCTAGGCACCCAGGATCGGCTTTAGTTTCACGTGTATCTCTTAAGCCGGCAGAGAAAACCCACCTGATATGCGCTCCACACAATTGAATAGAGACGCCGTTGATTTTCTATGGGAATTGCAGAAATGACTTCTAAGCCTCAAAATAATGACTTTTTTTCCTAAGGTGGTAGGAATGAAACTCAGTGCGGGCTGGATGGGGTCCCCCCTGGGCACCGCAGACCTAAGCTTGTTTAACTCCTACCTCTTAAAGGGACCGAGAAAAAATGACCTTTTCTGCACTCCAATGTAAGTCAATGGGGCGATTTTTTGGCTATGTGCTAGAAATGAAATTCAGTGCGGATTGGATGACAGGCACCCTAGGCACCCAGGATCGGCTTTAGTTTCACGTGTATCTCTTAAGCCGGCAGAGAAAACCCACCTGATATGCGCTCCACACAATTGAATAGAGACGCCGTTGATTTTCTATGGGAATTGCAGAAATGACTTCTAAGCCTCAAAATAATGACTTTTTTTCCTAAGGTGGTAGGAATGAAACTCAGTGCGGGCTGGATGGGGTCCCCCCTGGGCACCGCAGACCTAAGCTTGTTTAACTCCTACCTCTTAAAGGGACCGAGAAAAAATGACCTTTTCTGCACTCCAATGTAAGTCAATGGGGCGATTTTTTGGCTATGTGCTAGAAATGAAATTCAGTGCGGATTGGATGACAGGCACCCTAGGCACCCAGGATCGGCTTTAGTTTCACGTGTATCTCTTAAGCCGGCAGAGAAAACCCACCTGATATGCGCTCCACACAATTGAATAGAGACGCCGTTGATTTTCTATGGGAATTGCAGAAATGACTTCTAAGCCTCAAAATAATGACTTTTTTTCCTAAGGTGGTAGGAATGAAACTCAGTGCGGGCTGGATGGGGTCCCCCCTGGGCACCGCAGACCTAAGCTTGTTTAACTCCTACCTCTTAAAGGGACCGAGAAAAAATGACCTTTTCTGCACTCCAATGTAAGTCAATGGGGCGATTTTTTGGCTATGTGCTAGAAATGAAATTCAGTGCGGATTGGATGACAGGCACCCTAGGCACCCAGGATCGGCTTTAGTTTCACGTGTATCTCTTAAGCCGGCAGAGAAAACCCACCTGATATGCGCTCCACACAATTGAATAGAGACGCCGTTGATTTTCTATGGGAATTGCAGAAATGACTTCTAAGCCTCAAAATAATGACTTTTTTTCCTAAGGTGGTAGGAATGAAACTCAGTGCGGGCTGGATGGGGTCCCCCCTGGGCACCGCAGACCTAAGCTTGTTTAACTCCTACCTCTTAAAGGGACCGAGAAAAAATGACCTTTTCTGCACTCCAATGTAAGTCAATGGGGCGATTTTTTGGCTATGTGCTAGAAATGAAATTCAGTGCGGATTGGATGACAGGCACCCTAGGCACCCAGGATCGGCTTTAGTTTCACGTGTATCTCTTAAGCCGGCAGAGAAAACCCACCTGATATGCGCTCCACACAATTGAATAGAGACGCCGTTGATTTTCTATGGGAATTGCAGAAATGACTTCTAAGCCTCAAAATAATGACTTTTTTTCCTAAGGTGGTAGGAATGAAACTCAGTGCGGGCTGGATGGGGTCCCCCCTGGGCACCGCAGACCTAAGCTTGTTTAACTCCTACCTCTTAAAGGGACCGAGAAAAAATGACCTTTTCTGCACTCCAATGTAAGTCAATGGGGCGATTTTTTGGCTATGTGCTAGAAATGAAATTCAGTGCGGATTGGATGACAGGCACCCTAGGCACCCAGGATCGGCTTTAGTTTCACGTGTATCTCTTAAGCCGGCAGAGAAAACCCACCTGATATGCGCTCCACACAATTGAATAGAGACGCCGTTGATTTTCTATGGGAATTGCAGAAATGACTTCTAAGCCTCAAAATAATGACTTTTTTTCCTAAGGTGGTAGGAATGAAACTCAGTGCGGGCTGGATGGGGTCCCCCCTGGGCACCGCAGACCTAAGCTTGTTTAACTCCTACCTCTTAAAGGGACCGAGAAAAAATGACCTTTTCTGCACTCCAATGTAAGTCAATGGGGCGATTTTTTGGCTATGTGCTAGAAATGAAATTCAGTGCGGATTGGATGACAGGCACCCTAGGCACCCAGGATCGGCTTTAGTTTCACGTGTATCTCTTAAGCCGGCAGAGAAAACCCACCTGATATGCGCTCCACACAATTGAATAGAGACGCCGTTGATTTTCTATGGGAATTGCAGAAATGACTTCTAAGCCTCAAAATAATGACTTTTTTTCCTAAGGTGGTAGGAATGAAACTCAGTGCGGGCTGGATGGGGTCCCCCCTGGGCACCGCAGACCTAAGCTTGTTTAACTCCTACCTCTTAAAGGGACCGAGAAAAAATGACCTTTTCTGCACTCCAATGTAAGTCAATGGGGCGATTTTTTGGCTATGTGCTAGAAATGAAATTCAGTGCGGATTGGATGACAGGCACCCTAGGCACCCAGGATCGGCTTTAGTTTCACGTGTATCTCTTAAGCCGGCAGAGAAAACCCACCTGATATGCGCTCCACACAATTGAATAGAGACGCCGTTGATTTTCTATGGGAATTGCAGAAATGACTTCTAAGCCTCAAAATAATGACTTTTTTTCCTAAGGTGGTAGGAATGAAACTCAGTGCGGGCTGGATGGGGTCCCCCCTGGGCACCGCAGACCTAAGCTTGTTTAACTCCTACCTCTTAAAGGGACCGAGAAAAAATGACCTTTTCTGCACTCCAATGTAAGTCAATGGGGCGATTTTTTGGCTATGTGCTAGAAATGAAATTCAGTGCGGATTGGATGACAGGCACCCTAGGCACCCAGGATCGGCTTTAGTTTCACGTGTATCTCTTAAGCCGGCAGAGAAAACCCACCTGATATGCGCTCCACACAATTGAATAGAGACGCCGTTGATTTTCTATGGGAATTGCAGAAATGACTTCTAAGCCTCAAAATAATGACTTTTTTTCCTAAGGTGGTAGGAATGAAACTCAGTGCGGGCTGGATGGGGTCCCCCCTGGGCACCGCAGACCTAAGCTTGTTTAACTCCTACCTCTTAAAGGGACCGAGAAAAAATGACCTTTTCTGCACTCCAATGTAAGTCAATGGGGCGATTTTTTGGCTATGTGCTAGAAATGAAATTCAGTGCGGATTGGATGACAGGCACCCTAGGCACCCAGGATCGGCTTTAGTTTCACGTGTATCTCTTAAGCCGGCAGAGAAAACCCACCTGATATGCGCTCCACACAATTGAATAGAGACGCCGTTGATTTTCTATGGGAATTGCAGAAATGACTTCTAAGCCTCAAAATAATGACTTTTTTTCCTAAGGTGGTAGGAATGAAACTCAGTGCGGGCTGGATGGGGTCCCCCCTGGGCACCGCAGACCTAAGCTTGTTTAACTCCTACCTCTTAAAGGGACCGAGAAAAAATGACCTTTTCTGCACTCCAATGTAAGTCAATGGGGCGATTTTTTGGCTATGTGCTAGAAATGAAATTCAGTGCGGATTGGATGACAGGCACCCTAGGCACCCAGGATCGGCTTTAGTTTCACGTGTATCTCTTAAGCCGGCAGAGAAAACCCACCTGATATGCGCTCCACACAATTGAATAGAGACGCCGTTGATTTTCTATGGGAATTGCAGAAATGACTTCTAAGCCTCAAAATAATGACTTTTTTTCCTAAGGTGGTAGGAATGAAACTCAGTGCGGGCTGGATGGGGTCCCCCCTGGGCACCGCAGACCTAAGCTTGTTTAACTCCTACCTCTTAAAGGGACCGAGAAAAAATGACCTTTTCTGCACTCCAATGTAAGTCAATGGGGCGATTTTTTGGCTATGTGCTAGAAATGAAATTCAGTGCGGATTGGATGACAGGCACCCTAGGCACCCAGGATCGGCTTTAGTTTCACGTGTATCTCTTAAGCCGGCAGAGAAAACCCACCTGATATGCGCTCCACACAATTGAATAGAGACGCCGTTGATTTTCTATGGGAATTGCAGAAATGACTTCTAAGCCTCAAAATAATGACTTTTTTTCCTAAGGTGGTAGGAATGAAACTCAGTGCGGGCTGGATGGGGTCCCCCCTGGGCACCGCAGACCTAAGCTTGTTTAACTCCTACCTCTTAAAGGGACCGAGAAAAAATGACCTTTTCTGCACTCCAATGTAAGTCAATGGGGCGATTTTTTGGCTATGTGCTAGAAATGAAATTCAGTGCGGATTGGATGACAGGCACCCTAGGCACCCAGGATCGGCTTTAGTTTCACGTGTATCTCTTAAGCCGGCAGAGAAAACCCACCTGATATGCGCTCCACACAATTGAATAGAGACGCCGTTGATTTTCTATGGGAATTGCAGAAATGACTTCTAAGCCTCAAAATAATGACTTTTTTTCCTAAGGTGGTAGGAATGAAACTCAGTGCGGGCTGGATGGGGTCCCCCCTGGGCACCGCAGACCTAAGCTTGTTTAACTCCTACCTCTTAAAGGGACCGAGAAAAAATGACCTTTTCTGCACTCCAATGTAAGTCAATGGGGCGATTTTTTGGCTATGTGCTAGAAATGAAATTCAGTGCGGATTGGATGACAGGCACCCTAGGCACCCAGGATCGGCTTTAGTTTCACGTGTATCTCTTAAGCCGGCAGAGAAAACCCACCTGATATGCGCTCCACACAATTGAATAGAGACGCCGTTGATTTTCTATGGGAATTGCAGAAATGACTTCTAAGCCTCAAAATAATGACTTTTTTTCCTAAGGTGGTAGGAATGAAACTCAGTGCGGGCTGGATGGGGTCCCCCCTGGGCACCGCAGACCTAAGCTTGTTTAACTCCTACCTCTTAAAGGGACCGAGAAAAAATGACCTTTTCTGCACTCCAATGTAAGTCAATGGGGCGATTTTTTGGCTATGTGCTAGAAATGAAATTCAGTGCGGATTGGATGACAGGCACCCTAGGCACCCAGGATCGGCTTTAGTTTCACGTGTATCTCTTAAGCCGGCAGAGAAAACCCACCTGATATGCGCTCCACACAATTGAATAGAGACGCCGTTGATTTTCTATGGGAATTGCAGAAATGACTTCTAAGCCTCAAAATAATGACTTTTTTTCCTAAGGTGGTAGGAATGAAACTCAGTGCGGGCTGGATGGGGTCCCCCCTGGGCACCGCAGACCTAAGCTTGTTTAACTCCTACCTCTTAAAGGGACCGAGAAAAAATGACCTTTTCTGCACTCCAATGTAAGTCAATGGGGCGATTTTTTGGCTATGTGCTAGAAATGAAATTCAGTGCGGATTGGATGACAGGCACCCTAGGCACCCAGGATCGGCTTTAGTTTCACGTGTATCTCTTAAGCCGGCAGAGAAAACCCACCTGATATGCGCTCCACACAATTGAATAGAGACGCCGTTGATTTTCTATGGGAATTGCAGAAATGACTTCTAAGCCTCAAAATAATGACTTTTTTTCCTAAGGTGGTAGGAATGAAACTCAGTGCGGGCTGGATGGGGTCCCCCCTGGGCACCGCAGACCTAAGCTTGTTTAACTCCTACCTCTTAAAGGGACCGAGAAAAAATGACCTTTTCTGCACTCCAATGTAAGTCAATGGGGCGATTTTTTGGCTATGTGCTAGAAATGAAATTCAGTGCGGATTGGATGACAGGCACCCTAGGCACCCAGGATCGGCTTTAGTTTCACGTGTATCTCTTAAGCCGGCAGAGAAAACCCACCTGATATGCGCTCCACACAATTGAATAGAGACGCCGTTGATTTTCTATGGGAATTGCAGAAATGACTTCTAAGCCTCAAAATAATGACTTTTTTTCCTAAGGTGGTAGGAATGAAACTCAGTGCGGGCTGGATGGGGTCCCCCCTGGGCACCGCAGACCTAAGCTTGTTTAACTCCTACCTCTTAAAGGGACCGAGAAAAAATGACCTTTTCTGCACTCCAATGTAAGTCAATGGGGCGATTTTTTGGCTATGTGCTAGAAATGAAATTCAGTGCGGATTGGATGACAGGCACCCTAGGCACCCAGGATCGGCTTTAGTTTCACGTGTATCTCTTAAGCCGGCAGAGAAAACCCACCTGATATGCGCTCCACACAATTGAATAGAGACGCCGTTGATTTTCTATGGGAATTGCAGAAATGACTTCTAAGCCTCAAAATAATGACTTTTTTTCCTAAGGTGGTAGGAATGAAACTCAGTGCGGGCTGGATGGGGTCCCCCCTGGGCACCGCAGACCTAAGCTTGTTTAACTCCTACCTCTTAAAGGGACCGAGAAAAAATGACCTTTTCTGCACTCCAATGTAAGTCAATGGGGCGATTTTTTGGCTATGTGCTAGAAATGAAATTCAGTGCGGATTGGATGACAGGCACCCTAGGCACCCAGGATCGGCTTTAGTTTCACGTGTATCTCTTAAGCCGGCAGAGAAAACCCACCTGATATGCGCTCCACACAATTGAATAGAGACGCCGTTGATTTTCTATGGGAATTGCAGAAATGACTTCTAAGCCTCAAAATAATGACTTTTTTTCCTAAGGTGGTAGGAATGAAACTCAGTGCGGGCTGGATGGGGTCCCCCCTGGGCACCGCAGACCTAAGCTTGTTTAACTCCTACCTCTTAAAGGGACCGAGAAAAAATGACCTTTTCTGCACTCCAATGTAAGTCAATGGGGCGATTTTTTGGCTATGTGCTAGAAATGAAATTCAGTGCGGATTGGATGACAGGCACCCTAGGCACCCAGGATCGGCTTTAGTTTCACGTGTATCTCTTAAGCCGGCAGAGAAAACCCACCTGATATGCGCTCCACACAATTGAATAGAGACGCCGTTGATTTTCTATGGGAATTGCAGAAATGACTTCTAAGCCTCAAAATAATGACTTTTTTTCCTAAGGTGGTAGGAATGAAACTCAGTGCGGGCTGGATGGGGTCCCCCCTGGGCACCGCAGACCTAAGCTTGTTTAACTCCTACCTCTTAAAGGGACCGAGAAAAAATGACCTTTTCTGCACTCCAATGTAAGTCAATGGGGCGATTTTTTGGCTATGTGCTAGAAATGAAATTCAGTGCGGATTGGATGACAGGCACCCTAGGCACCCAGGATCGGCTTTAGTTTCACGTGTATCTCTTAAGCCGGCAGAGAAAACCCACCTGATATGCGCTCCACACAATTGAATAGAGACGCCGTTGATTTTCTATGGGAATTGCAGAAATGACTTCTAAGCCTCAAAATAATGACTTTTTTTCCTAAGGTGGTAGGAATGAAACTCAGTGCGGGCTGGATGGGGTCCCCCCTGGGCACCGCAGACCTAAGCTTGTTTAACTCCTACCTCTTAAAGGGACCGAGAAAAAATGACCTTTTCTGCACTCCAATGTAAGTCAATGGGGCGATTTTTTGGCTATGTGCTAGAAATGAAATTCAGTGCGGATTGGATGACAGGCACCCTAGGCACCCAGGATCGGCTTTAGTTTCACGTGTATCTCTTAAGCCGGCAGAGAAAACCCACCTGATATGCGCTCCACACAATTGAATAGAGACGCCGTTGATTTTCTATGGGAATTGCAGAAATGACTTCTAAGCCTCAAAATAATGACTTTTTTTCCTAAGGTGGTAGGAATGAAACTCAGTGCGGGCTGGATGGGGTCCCCCCTGGGCACCGCAGACCTAAGCTTGTTTAACTCCTACCTCTTAAAGGGACCGAGAAAAAATGACCTTTTCTGCACTCCAATGTAAGTCAATGGGGCGATTTTTTGGCTATGTGCTAGAAATGAAATTCAGTGCGGATTGGATGACAGGCACCCTAGGCACCCAGGATCGGCTTTAGTTTCACGTGTATCTCTTAAGCCGGCAGAGAAAACCCACCTGATATGCGCTCCACACAATTGAATAGAGACGCCGTTGATTTTCTATGGGAATTGCAGAAATGACTTCTAAGCCTCAAAATAATGACTTTTTTTCCTAAGGTGGTAGGAATGAAACTCAGTGCGGGCTGGATGGGGTCCCCCCTGGGCACCGCAGACCTAAGCTTGTTTAACTCCTACCTCTTAAAGGGACCGAGAAAAAATGACCTTTTCTGCACTCCAATGTAAGTCAATGGGGCGATTTTTTGGCTATGTGCTAGAAATGAAATTCAGTGCGGATTGGATGACAGGCACCCTAGGCACCCAGGATCGGCTTTAGTTTCACGTGTATCTCTTAAGCCGGCAGAGAAAACCCACCTGATATGCGCTCCACACAATTGAATAGAGACGCCGTTGATTTTCTATGGGAATTGCAGAAATGACTTCTAAGCCTCAAAATAATGACTTTTTTTCCTAAGGTGGTAGGAATGAAACTCAGTGCGGGCTGGATGGGGTCCCCCCTGGGCACCGCAGACCTAAGCTTGTTTAACTCCTACCTCTTAAAGGGACCGAGAAAAAATGACCTTTTCTGCACTCCAATGTAAGTCAATGGGGCGATTTTTTGGCTATGTGCTAGAAATGAAATTCAGTGCGGATTGGATGACAGGCACCCTAGGCACCCAGGATCGGCTTTAGTTTCACGTGTATCTCTTAAGCCGGCAGAGAAAACCCACCTGATATGCGCTCCACACAATTGAATAGAGACGCCGTTGATTTTCTATGGGAATTGCAGAAATGACTTCTAAGCCTCAAAATAATGACTTTTTTTCCTAAGGTGGTAGGAATGAAACTCAGTGCGGGCTGGATGGGGTCCCCCCTGGGCACCGCAGACCTAAGCTTGTTTAACTCCTACCTCTTAAAGGGACCGAGAAAAAATGACCTTTTCTGCACTCCAATGTAAGTCAATGGGGCGATTTTTTGGCTATGTGCTAGAAATGAAATTCAGTGCGGATTGGATGACAGGCACCCTAGGCACCCAGGATCGGCTTTAGTTTCACGTGTATCTCTTAAGCCGGCAGAGAAAACCCACCTGATATGCGCTCCACACAATTGAATAGAGACGCCGTTGATTTTCTATGGGAATTGCAGAAATGACTTCTAAGCCTCAAAATAATGACTTTTTTTCCTAAGGTGGTAGGAATGAAACTCAGTGCGGGCTGGATGGGGTCCCCCCTGGGCACCGCAGACCTAAGCTTGTTTAACTCCTACCTCTTAAAGGGACCGAGAAAAAATGACCTTTTCTGCACTCCAATGTAAGTCAATGGGGCGATTTTTTGGCTATGTGCTAGAAATGAAATTCAGTGCGGATTGGATGACAGGCACCCTAGGCACCCAGGATCGGCTTTAGTTTCACGTGTATCTCTTAAGCCGGCAGAGAAAACCCACCTGATATGCGCTCCACACAATTGAATAGAGACGCCGTTGATTTTCTATGGGAATTGCAGAAATGACTTCTAAGCCTCAAAATAATGACTTTTTTTCCTAAGGTGGTAGGAATGAAACTCAGTGCGGGCTGGATGGGGTCCCCCCTGGGCACCGCAGACCTAAGCTTGTTTAACTCCTACCTCTTAAAGGGACCGAGAAAAAATGACCTTTTCTGCACTCCAATGTAAGTCAATGGGGCGATTTTTTGGCTATGTGCTAGAAATGAAATTCAGTGCGGATTGGATGACAGGCACCCTAGGCACCCAGGATCGGCTTTAGTTTCACGTGTATCTCTTAAGCCGGCAGAGAAAACCCACCTGATATGCGCTCCACACAATTGAATAGAGACGCCGTTGATTTTCTATGGGAATTGCAGAAATGACTTCTAAGCCTCAAAATAATGACTTTTTTTCCTAAGGTGGTAGGAATGAAACTCAGTGCGGGCTGGATGGGGTCCCCCCTGGGCACCGCAGACCTAAGCTTGTTTAACTCCTACCTCTTAAAGGGACCGAGAAAAAATGACCTTTTCTGCACTCCAATGTAAGTCAATGGGGCGATTTTTTGGCTATGTGCTAGAAATGAAATTCAGTGCGGATTGGATGACAGGCACCCTAGGCACCCAGGATCGGCTTTAGTTTCACGTGTATCTCTTAAGCCGGCAGAGAAAACCCACCTGATATGCGCTCCACACAATTGAATAGAGACGCCGTTGATTTTCTATGGGAATTGCAGAAATGACTTCTAAGCCTCAAAATAATGACTTTTTTTCCTAAGGTGGTAGGAATGAAACTCAGTGCGGGCTGGATGGGGTCCCCCCTGGGCACCGCAGACCTAAGCTTGTTTAACTCCTACCTCTTAAAGGGACCGAGAAAAAATGACCTTTTCTGCACTCCAATGTAAGTCAATGGGGCGATTTTTTGGCTATGTGCTAGAAATGAAATTCAGTGCGGATTGGATGACAGGCACCCTAGGCACCCAGGATCGGCTTTAGTTTCACGTGTATCTCTTAAGCCGGCAGAGAAAACCCACCTGATATGCGCTCCACACAATTGAATAGAGACGCCGTTGATTTTCTATGGGAATTGCAGAAATGACTTCTAAGCCTCAAAATAATGACTTTTTTTCCTAAGGTGGTAGGAATGAAACTCAGTGCGGGCTGGATGGGGTCCCCCCTGGGCACCGCAGACCTAAGCTTGTTTAACTCCTACCTCTTAAAGGGACCGAGAAAAAATGACCTTTTCTGCACTCCAATGTAAGTCAATGGGGCGATTTTTTGGCTATGTGCTAGAAATGAAATTCAGTGCGGATTGGATGACAGGCACCCTAGGCACCCAGGATCGGCTTTAGTTTCACGTGTATCTCTTAAGCCGGCAGAGAAAACCCACCTGATATGCGCTCCACACAATTGAATAGAGACGCCGTTGATTTTCTATGGGAATTGCAGAAATGACTTCTAAGCCTCAAAATAATGACTTTTTTTCCTAAGGTGGTAGGAATGAAACTCAGTGCGGGCTGGATGGGGTCCCCCCTGGGCACCGCAGACCTAAGCTTGTTTAACTCCTACCTCTTAAAGGGACCGAGAAAAAATGACCTTTTCTGCACTCCAATGTAAGTCAATGGGGCGATTTTTTGGCTATGTGCTAGAAATGAAATTCAGTGCGGATTGGATGACAGGCACCCTAGGCACCCAGGATCGGCTTTAGTTTCACGTGTATCTCTTAAGCCGGCAGAGAAAACCCACCTGATATGCGCTCCACACAATTGAATAGAGACGCCGTTGATTTTCTATGGGAATTGCAGAAATGACTTCTAAGCCTCAAAATAATGACTTTTTTTCCTAAGGTGGTAGGAATGAAACTCAGTGCGGGCTGGATGGGGTCCCCCCTGGGCACCGCAGACCTAAGCTTGTTTAACTCCTACCTCTTAAAGGGACCGAGAAAAAATGACCTTTTCTGCACTCCAATGTAAGTCAATGGGGCGATTTTTTGGCTATGTGCTAGAAATGAAATTCAGTGCGGATTGGATGACAGGCACCCTAGGCACCCAGGATCGGCTTTAGTTTCACGTGTATCTCTTAAGCCGGCAGAGAAAACCCACCTGATATGCGCTCCACACAATTGAATAGAGACGCCGTTGATTTTCTATGGGAATTGCAGAAATGACTTCTAAGCCTCAAAATAATGACTTTTTTTCCTAAGGTGGTAGGAATGAAACTCAGTGCGGGCTGGATGGGGTCCCCCCTGGGCACCGCAGACCTAAGCTTGTTTAACTCCTACCTCTTAAAGGGACCGAGAAAAAATGACCTTTTCTGCACTCCAATGTAAGTCAATGGGGCGATTTTTTGGCTATGTGCTAGAAATGAAATTCAGTGCGGATTGGATGACAGGCACCCTAGGCACCCAGGATCGGCTTTAGTTTCACGTGTATCTCTTAAGCCGGCAGAGAAAACCCACCTGATATGCGCTCCACACAATTGAATAGAGACGCCGTTGATTTTCTATGGGAATTGCAGAAATGACTTCTAAGCCTCAAAATAATGACTTTTTTTCCTAAGGTGGTAGGAATGAAACTCAGTGCGGGCTGGATGGGGTCCCCCCTGGGCACCGCAGACCTAAGCTTGTTTAACTCCTACCTCTTAAAGGGACCGAGAAAAAATGACCTTTTCTGCACTCCAATGTAAGTCAATGGGGCGATTTTTTGGCTATGTGCTAGAAATGAAATTCAGTGCGGATTGGATGACAGGCACCCTAGGCACCCAGGATCGGCTTTAGTTTCACGTGTATCTCTTAAGCCGGCAGAGAAAACCCACCTGATATGCGCTCCACACAATTGAATAGAGACGCCGTTGATTTTCTATGGGAATTGCAGAAATGACTTCTAAGCCTCAAAATAATGACTTTTTTTCCTAAGGTGGTAGGAATGAAACTCAGTGCGGGCTGGATGGGGTCCCCCCTGGGCACCGCAGACCTCAGCTTGTTTAACTCCTACCTCTTAAAGGGACCGAGAAAAAATGACCTTTTCTGCACTCCAATGTAAGTCAATGGGGCGATTTTTTGGCTATGTGCTAGAAATGAAATGCAGTGCGGATTGGATGACAGGCACCCTAGGCACCCAGGATCGGCTTTAGTTTCACGTGTATCTCTTAAGCCGGCAGAGAAAACCCACCTGATATGCGCTCCACACAATTGAATAGAGACGCCGTTGATTTTCTATGGGAATTGCAGAAATGACTTCTAAGCCTCAAAATAATGACTTTTTTTCCTAAGGTGGTAGGAATGAAACTCAGTGCGGGCTGGATGGGGTCCCCCCTGGGCACCGCAGACCTAAGCTTGTTTAACTCCTACCTCTTAAAGGGACCGAGAAAAAATGACCTTTTCTGCACTCCAATGTAAGTCAATGGGGCGATTTTTTGGCTATGTGCTAGAAATGAAATTCAGTGCGGATTGGATGACAGGCACCCTAGGCACCCAGGATCGGCTTTAGTTTCACGTGTATCTCTTAAGCCGGCAGAGAAAACCCACCTGATATGCGCTCCACACAATTGAATAGAGACGCCGTTGATTTTCTATGGGAATTGCAGAAATGACTTCTAAGCCTCAAAATAATGACTTTTTTTCCTAAGGTGGTAGGAATGAAACTCAGTGCGGGCTGGATGGGGTCCCCCCTGGGCACCGCAGACCTAAGCTTGTTTAACTCCTACCTCTTAAAGGGACCGAGAAAAAATGACCTTTTCTGCACTCCAATGTAAGTCAATGGGGCGATTTTTTGGCTATGTGCTAGAAATGAAATTCAGTGCGGATTGGATGACAGGCACCCTAGGCACCCAGGATCGGCTTTAGTTTCACGTGTATCTCTTAAGCCGGCAGAGAAAACCCACCTGATATGCGCTCCACACAATTGAATAGAGACGCCGTTGATTTTCTATGGGAATTGCAGAAATGACTTCTAAGCCTCAAAATAATGACTTTTTTTCCTAAGGTGGTAGGAATGAAACTCAGTGCGGGCTGGATGGGGTCCCCCCTGGGCACCGCAGACCTAAGCTTGTTTAACTCCTACCTCTTAAAGGGACCGAGAAAAAATGACCTTTTCTGCACTCCAATGTAAGTCAATGGGGCGATTTTTTGGCTATGTGCTAGAAATGAAATTCAGTGCGGATTGGATGACAGGCACCCTAGGCACCCAGGATCGGCTTTAGTTTCACGTGTATCTCTTAAGCCGGCAGAGAAAACCCACCTGATATGCGCTCCACACAATTGAATAGAGACGCCGTTGATTTTCTATGGGAATTGCAGAAATGACTTCTAAGCCTCAAAATAATGACTTTTTTTCCTAAGGTGGTAGGAATGAAACTCAGTGCGGGCTGGATGGGGTCCCCCCTGGGCACCGCAGACCTAAGCTTGTTTAACTCCTACCTCTTAAAGGGACCGAGAAAAAATGACCTTTTCTGCACTCCAATGTAAGTCAATGGGGCGATTTTTTGGCTATGTGCTAGAAATGAAATTCAGTGCGGATTGGATGACAGGCACCCTAGGCACCCAGGATCGGCTTTAGTTTCACGTGTATCTCTTAAGCCGGCAGAGAAAACCCACCTGATATGCGCTCCACACAATTGAATAGAGACGCCGTTGATTTTCTATGGGAATTGCAGAAATGACTTCTAAGCCTCAAAATAATGACTTTTTTTCCTAAGGTGGTAGGAATGAAACTCAGTGCGGGCTGGATGGGGTCCCCCCTGGGCACCGCAGACCTAAGCTTGTTTAACTCCTACCTCTTAAAGGGACCGAGAAAAAATGACCTTTTCTGCACTCCAATGTAAGTCAATGGGGCGATTTTTTGGCTATGTGCTAGAAATGAAATTCAGTGCGGATTGGATGACAGGCACCCTAGGCACCCAGGATCGGCTTTAGTTTCACGTGTATCTCTTAAGCCGGCAGAGAAAACCCACCTGATATGCGCTCCACACAATTGAATAGAGACGCCGTTGATTTTCTATGGGAATTGCAGAAATGACTTCTAAGCCTCAAAATAATGACTTTTTTTCCTAAGGTGGTAGGAATGAAACTCAGTGCGGGCTGGATGGGGTCCCCCCTGGGCACCGCAGACCTAAGCTTGTTTAACTCCTACCTCTTAAAGGGACCGAGAAAAAATGACCTTTTCTGCACTCCAATGTAAGTCAATGGGGCGATTTTTTGGCTATGTGCTAGAAATGAAATTCAGTGCGGATTGGATGACAGGCACCCTAGGCACCCAGGATCGGCTTTAGTTTCACGTGTATCTCTTAAGCCGGCAGAGAAAACCCACCTGATATGCGCTCCACACAATTGAATAGAGACGCCGTTGATTTTCTATGGGAATTGCAGAAATGACTTCTAAGCCTCAAAATAATGACTTTTTTTCCTAAGGTGGTAGGAATGAAACTCAGTGCGGGCTGGATGGGGTCCCCCCTGGGCACCGCAGACCTAAGCTTGTTTAACTCCTACCTCTTAAAGGGACCGAGAAAAAATGACCTTTTCTGCACTCCAATGTAAGTCAATGGGGCGATTTTTTGGCTATGTGCTAGAAATGAAATTCAGTGCGGATTGGATGACAGGCACCCTAGGCACCCAGGATCGGCTTTAGTTTCACGTGTATCTCTTAAGCCGGCAGAGAAAACCCACCTGATATGCGCTCCACACAATTGAATAGAGACGCCGTTGATTTTCTATGGGAATTGCAGAAATGACTTCTAAGCCTCAAAATAATGACTTTTTTTCCTAAGGTGGTAGGAATGAAACTCAGTGCGGGCTGGATGGGGTCCCCCCTGGGCACCGCAGACCTAAGCTTGTTTAACTCCTACCTCTTAAAGGGACCGAGAAAAAATGACCTTTTCTGCACTCCAATGTAAGTCAATGGGGCGATTTTTTGGCTATGTGCTAGAAATGAAATTCAGTGCGGATTGGATGACAGGCACCCTAGGCACCCAGGATCGGCTTTAGTTTCACGTGTATCTCTTAAGCCGGCAGAGAAAACCCACCTGATATGCGCTCCACACAATTGAATAGAGACGCCGTTGATTTTCTATGGGAATTGCAGAAATGACTTCTAAGCCTCAAAATAATGACTTTTTTTCCTAAGGTGGTAGGAATGAAACTCAGTGCGGGCTGGATGGGGTCCCCCCTGGGCACCGCAGACCTAAGCTTGTTTAACTCCTACCTCTTAAAGGGACCGAGAAAAAATGACCTTTTCTGCACTCCAATGTAAGTCAATGGGGCGATTTTTTGGCTATGTGCTAGAAATGAAATTCAGTGCGGATTGGATGACAGGCACCCTAGGCACCCAGGATCGGCTTTAGTTTCACGTGTATCTCTTAAGCCGGCAGAGAAAACCCACCTGATATGCGCTCCACACAATTGAATAGAGACGCCGTTGATTTTCTATGGGAATTGCAGAAATGACTTCTAAGCCTCAAAATAATGACTTTTTTTCCTAAGGTGGTAGGAATGAAACTCAGTGCGGGCTGGATGGGGTCCCCCCTGGGCACCGCAGACCTAAGCTTGTTTAACTCCTACCTCTTAAAGGGACCGAGAAAAAATGACCTTTTCTGCACTCCAATGTAAGTCAATGGGGCGATTTTTTGGCTATGTGCTAGAAATGAAATTCAGTGCGGATTGGATGACAGGCACCCTAGGCACCCAGGATCGGCTTTAGTTTCACGTGTATCTCTTAAGCCGGCAGAGAAAACCCACCTGATATGCGCTCCACACAATTGAATAGAGACGCCGTTGATTTTCTATGGGAATTGCAGAAATGACTTCTAAGCCTCAAAATAATGACTTTTTTTCCTAAGGTGGTAGGAATGAAACTCAGTGCGGGCTGGATGGGGTCCCCCCTGGGCACCGCAGACCTAAGCTTGTTTAACTCCTACCTCTTAAAGGGACCGAGAAAAAATGACCTTTTCTGCACTCCAATGTAAGTCAATGGGGCGATTTTTTGGCTATGTGCTAGAAATGAAATTCAGTGCGGATTGGATGACAGGCACCCTAGGCACCCAGGATCGGCTTTAGTTTCACGTGTATCTCTTAAGCCGGCAGAGAAAACCCACCTGATATGCGCTCCACACAATTGAATAGAGACGCCGTTGATTTTCTATGGGAATTGCAGAAATGACTTCTAAGCCTCAAAATAATGACTTTTTTTCCTAAGGTGGTAGGAATGAAACTCAGTGCGGGCTGGATGGGGTCCCCCCTGGGCACCGCAGACCTAAGCTTGTTTAACTCCTACCTCTTAAAGGGACCGAGAAAAAATGACCTTTTCTGCACTCCAATGTAAGTCAATGGGGCGATTTTTTGGCTATGTGCTAGAAATGAAATTCAGTGCGGATTGGATGACAGGCACCCTAGGCACCCAGGATCGGCTTTAGTTTCACGTGTATCTCTTAAGCCGGCAGAGAAAACCCACCTGATATGCGCTCCACACAATTGAATAGAGACGCCGTTGATTTTCTATGGGAATTGCAGAAATGACTTCTAAGCCTCAAAATAATGACTTTTTTTCCTAAGGTGGTAGGAATGAAACTCAGTGCGGGCTGGATGGGGTCCCCCCTGGGCACCGCAGACCTAAGCTTGTTTAACTCCTACCTCTTAAAGGGACCGAGAAAAAATGACCTTTTCTGCACTCCAATGTAAGTCAATGGGGCGATTTTTTGGCTATGTGCTAGAAATGAAATTCAGTGCGGATTGGATGACAGGCACCCTAGGCACCCAGGATCGGCTTTAGTTTCACGTGTATCTCTTAAGCCGGCAGAGAAAACCCACCTGATATGCGCTCCACACAATTGAATAGAGACGCCGTTGATTTTCTATGGGAATTGCAGAAATGACTTCTAAGCCTCAAAATAATGACTTTTTTTCCTAAGGTGGTAGGAATGAAACTCAGTGCGGGCTGGATGGGGTCCCCCCTGGGCACCGCAGACCTAAGCTTGTTTAACTCCTACCTCTTAAAGGGACCGAGAAAAAATGACCTTTTCTGCACTCCAATGTAAGTCAATGGGGCGATTTTTTGGCTATGTGCTAGAAATGAAATTCAGTGCGGATTGGATGACAGGCACCCTAGGCACCCAGGATCGGCTTTAGTTTCACGTGTATCTCTTAAGCCGGCAGAGAAAACCCACCTGATATGCGCTCCACACAATTGAATAGAGACGCCGTTGATTTTCTATGGGAATTGCAGAAATGACTTCTAAGCCTCAAAATAATGACTTTTTTTCCTAAGGTGGTAGGAATGAAACTCAGTGCGGGCTGGATGGGGTCCCCCCTGGGCACCGCAGACCTAAGCTTGTTTAACTCCTACCTCTTAAAGGGACCGAGAAAAAATGACCTTTTCTGCACTCCAATGTAAGTCAATGGGGCGATTTTTTGGCTATGTGCTAGAAATGAAATTCAGTGCGGATTGGATGACAGGCACCCTAGGCACCCAGGATCGGCTTTAGTTTCACGTGTATCTCTTAAGCCGGCAGAGAAAACCCACCTGATATGCGCTCCACACAATTGAATAGAGACGCCGTTGATTTTCTATGGGAATTGCAGAAATGACTTCTAAGCCTCAAAATAATGACTTTTTTTCCTAAGGTGGTAGGAATGAAACTCAGTGCGGGCTGGATGGGGTCCCCCCTGGGCACCGCAGACCTAAGCTTGTTTAACTCCTACCTCTTAAAGGGACCGAGAAAAAATGACCTTTTCTGCACTCCAATGTAAGTCAATGGGGCGATTTTTTGGCTATGTGCTAGAAATGAAATTCAGTGCGGATTGGATGACAGGCACCCTAGGCACCCAGGATCGGCTTTAGTTTCACGTGTATCTCTTAAGCCGGCAGAGAAAACCCACCTGATATGCGCTCCACACAATTGAATAGAGACGCCGTTGATTTTCTATGGGAATTGCAGAAATGACTTCTAAGCCTCAAAATAATGACTTTTTTTCCTAAGGTGGTAGGAATGAAACTCAGTGCGGGCTGGATGGGGTCCCCCCTGGGCACCGCAGACCTAAGCTTGTTTAACTCCTACCTCTTAAAGGGACCGAGAAAAAATGACCTTTTCTGCACTCCAATGTAAGTCAATGGGGCGATTTTTTGGCTATGTGCTAGAAATGAAATTCAGTGCGGATTGGATGACAGGCACCCTAGGCACCCAGGATCGGCTTTAGTTTCACGTGTATCTCTTAAGCCGGCAGAGAAAACCCACCTGATATGCGCTCCACACAATTGAATAGAGACGCCGTTGATTTTCTATGGGAATTGCAGAAATGACTTCTAAGCCTCAAAATAATGACTTTTTTTCCTAAGGTGGTAGGAATGAAACTCAGTGCGGGCTGGATGGGGTCCCCCCTGGGCACCGCAGACCTAAGCTTGTTTAACTCCTACCTCTTAAAGGGACCGAGAAAAAATGACCTTTTCTGCACTCCAATGTAAGTCAATGGGGCGATTTTTTGGCTATGTGCTAGAAATGAAATTCAGTGCGGATTGGATGACAGGCACCCTAGGCACCCAGGATCGGCTTTAGTTTCACGTGTATCTCTTAAGCCGGCAGAGAAAACCCACCTGATATGCGCTCCACACAATTGAATAGAGACGCCGTTGATTTTCTATGGGAATTGCAGAAATGACTTCTAAGCCTCAAAATAATGACTTTTTTTCCTAAGGTGGTAGGAATGAAACTCAGTGCGGGCTGGATGGGGTCCCCCCTGGGCACCGCAGACCTAAGCTTGTTTAACTCCTACCTCTTAAAGGGACCGAGAAAAAATGACCTTTTCTGCACTCCAATGTAAGTCAATGGGGCGATTTTTTGGCTATGTGCTAGAAATGAAATTCAGTGCGGATTGGATGACAGGCACCCTAGGCACCCAGGATCGGCTTTAGTTTCACGTGTATCTCTTAAGCCGGCAGAGAAAACCCACCTGATATGCGCTCCACACAATTGAATAGAGACGCCGTTGATTTTCTATGGGAATTGCAGAAATGACTTCTAAGCCTCAAAATAATGACTTTTTTTCCTAAGGTGGTAGGAATGAAACTCAGTGCGGGCTGGATGGGGTCCCCCCTGGGCACCGCAGACCTAAGCTTGTTTAACTCCTACCTCTTAAAGGGACCGAGAAAAAATGACCTTTTCTGCACTCCAATGTAAGTCAATGGGGCGATTTTTTGGCTATGTGCTAGAAATGAAATTCAGTGCGGATTGGATGACAGGCACCCTAGGCACCCAGGATCGGCTTTAGTTTCACGTGTATCTCTTAAGCCGGCAGAGAAAACCCACCTGATATGCGCTCCACACAATTGAATAGAGACGCCGTTGATTTTCTATGGGAATTGCAGAAATGACTTCTAAGCCTCAAAATAATGACTTTTTTTCCTAAGGTGGTAGGAATGAAACTCAGTGCGGGCTGGATGGGGTCCCCCCTGGGCACCGCAGACCTAAGCTTGTTTAACTCCTACCTCTTAAAGGGACCGAGAAAAAATGACCTTTTCTGCACTCCAATGTAAGTCAATGGGGCGATTTTTTGGCTATGTGCTAGAAATGAAATTCAGTGCGGATTGGATGACAGGCACCCTAGGCACCCAGGATCGGCTTTAGTTTCACGTGTATCTCTTAAGCCGGCAGAGAAAACCCACCTGATATGCGCTCCACACAATTGAATAGAGACGCCGTTGATTTTCTATGGGAATTGCAGAAATGACTTCTAAGCCTCAAAATAATGACTTTTTTTCCTAAGGTGGTAGGAATGAAACTCAGTGCGGGCTGGATGGGGTCCCCCCTGGGCACCGCAGACCTAAGCTTGTTTAACTCCTACCTCTTAAAGGGACCGAGAAAAAATGACCTTTTCTGCACTCCAATGTAAGTCAATGGGGCGATTTTTTGGCTATGTGCTAGAAATGAAATTCAGTGCGGATTGGATGACAGGCACCCTAGGCACCCAGGATCGGCTTTAGTTTCACGTGTATCTCTTAAGCCGGCAGAGAAAACCCACCTGATATGCGCTCCACACAATTGAATAGAGACGCCGTTGATTTTCTATGGGAATTGCAGAAATGACTTCTAAGCCTCAAAATAATGACTTTTTTTCCTAAGGTGGTAGGAATGAAACTCAGTGCGGGCTGGATGGGGTCCCCCCTGGGCACCGCAGACCTAAGCTTGTTTAACTCCTACCTCTTAAAGGGACCGAGAAAAAATGACCTTTTCTGCACTCCAATGTAAGTCAATGGGGCGATTTTTTGGCTATGTGCTAGAAATGAAATTCAGTGCGGATTGGATGACAGGCACCCTAGGCACCCAGGATCGGCTTTAGTTTCACGTGTATCTCTTAAGCCGGCAGAGAAAACCCACCTGATATGCGCTCCACACAATTGAATAGAGACGCCGTTGATTTTCTATGGGAATTGCAGAAATGACTTCTAAGCCTCAAAATAATGACTTTTTTTCCTAAGGTGGTAGGAATGAAACTCAGTGCGGGCTGGATGGGGTCCCCCCTGGGCACCGCAGACCTAAGCTTGTTTAACTCCTACCTCTTAAAGGGACCGAGAAAAAATGACCTTTTCTGCACTCCAATGTAAGTCAATGGGGCGATTTTTTGGCTATGTGCTAGAAATGAAATTCAGTGCGGATTGGATGACAGGCACCCTAGGCACCCAGGATCGGCTTTAGTTTCACGTGTATCTCTTAAGCCGGCAGAGAAAACCCACCTGATATGCGCTCCACACAATTGAATAGAGACGCCGTTGATTTTCTATGGGAATTGCAGAAATGACTTCTAAGCCTCAAAATAATGACTTTTTTTCCTAAGGTGGTAGGAATGAAACTCAGTGCGGGCTGGATGGGGTCCCCCCTGGGCACCGCAGACCTAAGCTTGTTTAACTCCTACCTCTTAAAGGGACCGAGAAAAAATGACCTTTTCTGCACTCCAATGTAAGTCAATGGGGCGATTTTTTGGCTATGTGCTAGAAATGAAATTCAGTGCGGATTGGATGACAGGCACCCTAGGCACCCAGGATCGGCTTTAGTTTCACGTGTATCTCTTAAGCCGGCAGAGAAAACCCACCTGATATGCGCTCCACACAATTGAATAGAGACGCCGTTGATTTTCTATGGGAATTGCAGAAATGACTTCTAAGCCTCAAAATAATGACTTTTTTTCCTAAGGTGGTAGGAATGAAACTCAGTGCGGGCTGGATGGGGTCCCCCCTGGGCACCGCAGACCTAAGCTTGTTTAACTCCTACCTCTTAAAGGGACCGAGAAAAAATGACCTTTTCTGCACTCCAATGTAAGTCAATGGGGCGATTTTTTGGCTATGTGCTAGAAATGAAATTCAGTGCGGATTGGATGACAGGCACCCTAGGCACCCAGGATCGGCTTTAGTTTCACGTGTATCTCTTAAGCCGGCAGAGAAAACCCACCTGATATGCGCTCCACACAATTGAATAGAGACGCCGTTGATTTTCTATGGGAATTGCAGAAATGACTTCTAAGCCTCAAAATAATGACTTTTTTTCCTAAGGTGGTAGGAATGAAACTCAGTGCGGGCTGGATGGGGTCCCCCCTGGGCACCGCAGACCTAAGCTTGTTTAACTCCTACCTCTTAAAGGGACCGAGAAAAAATGACCTTTTCTGCACTCCAATGTAAGTCAATGGGGCGATTTTTTGGCTATGTGCTAGAAATGAAATTCAGTGCGGATTGGATGACAGGCACCCTAGGCACCCAGGATCGGCTTTAGTTTCACGTGTATCTCTTAAGCCGGCAGAGAAAACCCACCTGATATGCGCTCCACACAATTGAATAGAGACGCCGTTGATTTTCTATGGGAATTGCAGAAATGACTTCTAAGCCTCAAAATAATGACTTTTTTTCCTAAGGTGGTAGGAATGAAACTCAGTGCGGGCTGGATGGGGTCCCCCCTGGGCACCGCAGACCTAAGCTTGTTTAACTCCTACCTCTTAAAGGGACCGAGAAAAAATGACCTTTTCTGCACTCCAATGTAAGTCAATGGGGCGATTTTTTGGCTATGTGCTAGAAATGAAATTCAGTGCGGATTGGATGACAGGCACCCTAGGCACCCAGGATCGGCTTTAGTTTCACGTGTATCTCTTAAGCCGGCAGAGAAAACCCACCTGATATGCGCTCCACACAATTGAATAGAGACGCCGTTGATTTTCTATGGGAATTGCAGAAATGACTTCTAAGCCTCAAAATAATGACTTTTTTTCCTAAGGTGGTAGGAATGAAACTCAGTGCGGGCTGGATGGGGTCCCCCCTGGGCACCGCAGACCTAAGCTTGTTTAACTCCTACCTCTTAAAGGGACCGAGAAAAAATGACCTTTTCTGCACTCCAATGTAAGTCAATGGGGCGATTTTTTGGCTATGTGCTAGAAATGAAATTCAGTGCGGATTGGATGACAGGCACCCTAGGCACCCAGGATCGGCTTTAGTTTCACGTGTATCTCTTAAGCCGGCAGAGAAAACCCACCTGATATGCGCTCCACACAATTGAATAGAGACGCCGTTGATTTTCTATGGGAATTGCAGAAATGACTTCTAAGCCTCAAAATAATGACTTTTTTTCCTAAGGTGGTAGGAATGAAACTCAGTGCGGGCTGGATGGGGTCCCCCCTGGGCACCGCAGACCTAAGCTTGTTTAACTCCTACCTCTTAAAGGGACCGAGAAAAAATGACCTTTTCTGCACTCCAATGTAAGTCAATGGGGCGATTTTTTGGCTATGTGCTAGAAATGAAATTCAGTGCGGATTGGATGACAGGCACCCTAGGCACCCAGGATCGGCTTTAGTTTCACGTGTATCTCTTAAGCCGGCAGAGAAAACCCACCTGATATGCGCTCCACACAATTGAATAGAGACGCCGTTGATTTTCTATGGGAATTGCAGAAATGACTTCTAAGCCTCAAAATAATGACTTTTTTTCCTAAGGTGGTAGGAATGAAACTCAGTGCGGGCTGGATGGGGTCCCCCCTGGGCACCGCAGACCTAAGCTTGTTTAACTCCTACCTCTTAAAGGGACCGAGAAAAAATGACCTTTTCTGCACTCCAATGTAAGTCAATGGGGCGATTTTTTGGCTATGTGCTAGAAATGAAATTCAGTGCGGATTGGATGACAGGCACCCTAGGCACCCAGGATCGGCTTTAGTTTCACGTGTATCTCTTAAGCCGGCAGAGAAAACCCACCTGATATGCGCTCCACACAATTGAATAGAGACGCCGTTGATTTTCTATGGGAATTGCAGAAATGACTTCTAAGCCTCAAAATAATGACTTTTTTTCCTAAGGTGGTAGGAATGAAACTCAGTGCGGGCTGGATGGGGTCCCCCCTGGGCACCGCAGACCTAAGCTTGTTTAACTCCTACCTCTTAAAGGGACCGAGAAAAAATGACCTTTTCTGCACTCCAATGTAAGTCAATGGGGCGATTTTTTGGCTATGTGCTAGAAATGAAATTCAGTGCGGATTGGATGACAGGCACCCTAGGCACCCAGGATCGGCTTTAGTTTCACGTGTATCTCTTAAGCCGGCAGAGAAAACCCACCTGATATGCGCTCCACACAATTGAATAGAGACGCCGTTGATTTTCTATGGGAATTGCAGAAATGACTTCTAAGCCTCAAAATAATGACTTTTTTTCCTAAGGTGGTAGGAATGAAACTCAGTGCGGGCTGGATGGGGTCCCCCCTGGGCACCGCAGACCTAAGCTTGTTTAACTCCTACCTCTTAAAGGGACCGAGAAAAAATGACCTTTTCTGCACTCCAATGTAAGTCAATGGGGCGATTTTTTGGCTATGTGCTAGAAATGAAATTCAGTGCGGATTGGATGACAGGCACCCTAGGCACCCAGGATCGGCTTTAGTTTCACGTGTATCTCTTAAGCCGGCAGAGAAAACCCACCTGATATGCGCTCCACACAATTGAATAGAGACGCCGTTGATTTTCTATGGGAATTGCAGAAATGACTTCTAAGCCTCAAAATAATGACTTTTTTTCCTAAGGTGGTAGGAATGAAACTCAGTGCGGGCTGGATGGGGTCCCCCCTGGGCACCGCAGACCTAAGCTTGTTTAACTCCTACCTCTTAAAGGGACCGAGAAAAAATGACCTTTTCTGCACTCCAATGTAAGTCAATGGGGCGATTTTTTGGCTATGTGCTAGAAATGAAATTCAGTGCGGATTGGATGACAGGCACCCTAGGCACCCAGGATCGGCTTTAGTTTCACGTGTATCTCTTAAGCCGGCAGAGAAAACCCACCTGATATGCGCTCCACACAATTGAATAGAGACGCCGTTGATTTTCTATGGGAATTGCAGAAATGACTTCTAAGCCTCAAAATAATGACTTTTTTTCCTAAGGTGGTAGGAATGAAACTCAGTGCGGGCTGGATGGGGTCCCCCCTGGGCACCGCAGACCTAAGCTTGTTTAACTCCTACCTCTTAAAGGGACCGAGAAAAAATGACCTTTTCTGCACTCCAATGTAAGTCAATGGGGCGATTTTTTGGCTATGTGCTAGAAATGAAATTCAGTGCGGATTGGATGACAGGCACCCTAGGCACCCAGGATCGGCTTTAGTTTCACGTGTATCTCTTAAGCCGGCAGAGAAAACCCACCTGATATGCGCTCCACACAATTGAATAGAGACGCCGTTGATTTTCTATGGGAATTGCAGAAATGACTTCTAAGCCTCAAAATAATGACTTTTTTTCCTAAGGTGGTAGGAATGAAACTCAGTGCGGGCTGGATGGGGTCCCCCCTGGGCACCGCAGACCTAAGCTTGTTTAACTCCTACCTCTTAAAGGGACCGAGAAAAAATGACCTTTTCTGCACTCCAATGTAAGTCAATGGGGCGATTTTTTGGCTATGTGCTAGAAATGAAATTCAGTGCGGATTGGATGACAGGCACCCTAGGCACCCAGGATCGGCTTTAGTTTCACGTGTATCTCTTAAGCCGGCAGAGAAAACCCACCTGATATGCGCTCCACACAATTGAATAGAGACGCCGTTGATTTTCTATGGGAATTGCAGAAATGACTTCTAAGCCTCAAAATAATGACTTTTTTTCCTAAGGTGGTAGGAATGAAACTCAGTGCGGGCTGGATGGGGTCCCCCCTGGGCACCGCAGACCTAAGCTTGTTTAACTCCTACCTCTTAAAGGGACCGAGAAAAAATGACCTTTTCTGCACTCCAATGTAAGTCAATGGGGCGATTTTTTGGCTATGTGCTAGAAATGAAATTCAGTGCGGATTGGATGACAGGCACCCTAGGCACCCAGGATCGGCTTTAGTTTCACGTGTATCTCTTAAGCCGGCAGAGAAAACCCACCTGATATGCGCTCCACACAATTGAATAGAGACGCCGTTGATTTTCTATGGGAATTGCAGAAATGACTTCTAAGCCTCAAAATAATGACTTTTTTTCCTAAGGTGGTAGGAATGAAACTCAGTGCGGGCTGGATGGGGTCCCCCCTGGGCACCGCAGACCTAAGCTTGTTTAACTCCTACCTCTTAAAGGGACCGAGAAAAAATGACCTTTTCTGCACTCCAATGTAAGTCAATGGGGCGATTTTTTGGCTATGTGCTAGAAATGAAATTCAGTGCGGATTGGATGACAGGCACCCTAGGCACCCAGGATCGGCTTTAGTTTCACGTGTATCTCTTAAGCCGGCAGAGAAAACCCACCTGATATGCGCTCCACACAATTGAATAGAGACGCCGTTGATTTTCTATGGGAATTGCAGAAATGACTTCTAAGCCTCAAAATAATGACTTTTTTTCCTAAGGTGGTAGGAATGAAACTCAGTGCGGGCTGGATGGGGTCCCCCCTGGGCACCGCAGACCTAAGCTTGTTTAACTCCTACCTCTTAAAGGGACCGAGAAAAAATGACCTTTTCTGCACTCCAATGTAAGTCAATGGGGCGATTTTTTGGCTATGTGCTAGAAATGAAATTCAGTGCGGATTGGATGACAGGCACCCTAGGCACCCAGGATCGGCTTTAGTTTCACGTGTATCTCTTAAGCCGGCAGAGAAAACCCACCTGATATGCGCTCCACACAATTGAATAGAGACGCCGTTGATTTTCTATGGGAATTGCAGAAATGACTTCTAAGCCTCAAAATAATGACTTTTTTTCCTAAGGTGGTAGGAATGAAACTCAGTGCGGGCTGGATGGGGTCCCCCCTGGGCACCGCAGACCTAAGCTTGTTTAACTCCTACCTCTTAAAGGGACCGAGAAAAAATGACCTTTTCTGCACTCCAATGTAAGTCAATGGGGCGATTTTTTGGCTATGTGCTAGAAATGAAATTCAGTGCGGATTGGATGACAGGCACCCTAGGCACCCAGGATCGGCTTTAGTTTCACGTGTATCTCTTAAGCCGGCAGAGAAAACCCACCTGATATGCGCTCCACACAATTGAATAGAGACGCCGTTGATTTTCTATGGGAATTGCAGAAATGACTTCTAAGCCTCAAAATAATGACTTTTTTTCCTAAGGTGGTAGGAATGAAACTCAGTGCGGGCTGGATGGGGTCCCCCCTGGGCACCGCAGACCTAAGCTTGTTTAACTCCTACCTCTTAAAGGGACCGAGAAAAAATGACCTTTTCTGCACTCCAATGTAAGTCAATGGGGCGATTTTTTGGCTATGTGCTAGAAATGAAATTCAGTGCGGATTGGATGACAGGCACCCTAGGCACCCAGGATCGGCTTTAGTTTCACGTGTATCTCTTAAGCCGGCAGAGAAAACCCACCTGATATGCGCTCCACACAATTGAATAGAGACGCCGTTGATTTTCTATGGGAATTGCAGAAATGACTTCTAAGCCTCAAAATAATGACTTTTTTTCCTAAGGTGGTAGGAATGAAACTCAGTGCGGGCTGGATGGGGTCCCCCCTGGGCACCGCAGACCTAAGCTTGTTTAACTCCTACCTCTTAAAGGGACCGAGAAAAAATGACCTTTTCTGCACTCCAATGTAAGTCAATGGGGCGATTTTTTGGCTATGTGCTAGAAATGAAATTCAGTGCGGATTGGATGACAGGCACCCTAGGCACCCAGGATCGGCTTTAGTTTCACGTGTATCTCTTAAGCCGGCAGAGAAAACCCACCTGATATGCGCTCCACACAATTGAATAGAGACGCCGTTGATTTTCTATGGGAATTGCAGAAATGACTTCTAAGCCTCAAAATAATGACTTTTTTTCCTAAGGTGGTAGGAATGAAACTCAGTGCGGGCTGGATGGGGTCCCCCCTGGGCACCGCAGACCTAAGCTTGTTTAACTCCTACCTCTTAAAGGGACCGAGAAAAAATGACCTTTTCTGCACTCCAATGTAAGTCAATGGGGCGATTTTTTGGCTATGTGCTAGAAATGAAATTCAGTGCGGATTGGATGACAGGCACCCTAGGCACCCAGGATCGGCTTTAGTTTCACGTGTATCTCTTAAGCCGGCAGAGAAAACCCACCTGATATGCGCTCCACACAATTGAATAGAGACGCCGTTGATTTTCTATGGGAATTGCAGAAATGACTTCTAAGCCTCAAAATAATGACTTTTTTTCCTAAGGTGGTAGGAATGAAACTCAGTGCGGGCTGGATGGGGTCCCCCCTGGGCACCGCAGACCTAAGCTTGTTTAACTCCTACCTCTTAAAGGGACCGAGAAAAAATGACCTTTTCTGCACTCCAATGTAAGTCAATGGGGCGATTTTTTGGCTATGTGCTAGAAATGAAATTCAGTGCGGATTGGATGACAGGCACCCTAGGCACCCAGGATCGGCTTTAGTTTCACGTGTATCTCTTAAGCCGGCAGAGAAAACCCACCTGATATGCGCTCCACACAATTGAATAGAGACGCCGTTGATTTTCTATGGGAATTGCAGAAATGACTTCTAAGCCTCAAAATAATGACTTTTTTTCCTAAGGTGGTAGGAATGAAACTCAGTGCGGGCTGGATGGGGTCCCCCCTGGGCACCGCAGACCTAAGCTTGTTTAACTCCTACCTCTTAAAGGGACCGAGAAAAAATGACCTTTTCTGCACTCCAATGTAAGTCAATGGGGCGATTTTTTGGCTATGTGCTAGAAATGAAATTCAGTGCGGATTGGATGACAGGCACCCTAGGCACCCAGGATCGGCTTTAGTTTCACGTGTATCTCTTAAGCCGGCAGAGAAAACCCACCTGATATGCGCTCCACACAATTGAATAGAGACGCCGTTGATTTTCTATGGGAATTGCAGAAATGACTTCTAAGCCTCAAAATAATGACTTTTTTTCCTAAGGTGGTAGGAATGAAACTCAGTGCGGGCTGGATGGGGTCCCCCCTGGGCACCGCAGACCTAAGCTTGTTTAACTCCTACCTCTTAAAGGGACCGAGAAAAAATGACCTTTTCTGCACTCCAATGTAAGTCAATGGGGCGATTTTTTGGCTATGTGCTAGAAATGAAATTCAGTGCGGATTGGATGACAGGCACCCTAGGCACCCAGGATCGGCTTTAGTTTCACGTGTATCTCTTAAGCCGGCAGAGAAAACCCACCTGATATGCGCTCCACACAATTGAATAGAGACGCCGTTGATTTTCTATGGGAATTGCAGAAATGACTTCTAAGCCTCAAAATAATGACTTTTTTTCCTAAGGTGGTAGGAATGAAACTCAGTGCGGGCTGGATGGGGTCCCCCCTGGGCACCGCAGACCTAAGCTTGTTTAACTCCTACCTCTTAAAGGGACCGAGAAAAAATGACCTTTTCTGCACTCCAATGTAAGTCAATGGGGCGATTTTTTGGCTATGTGCTAGAAATGAAATTCAGTGCGGATTGGATGACAGGCACCCTAGGCACCCAGGATCGGCTTTAGTTTCACGTGTATCTCTTAAGCCGGCAGAGAAAACCCACCTGATATGCGCTCCACACAATTGAATAGAGACGCCGTTGATTTTCTATGGGAATTGCAGAAATGACTTCTAAGCCTCAAAATAATGACTTTTTTTCCTAAGGTGGTAGGAATGAAACTCAGTGCGGGCTGGATGGGGTCCCCCCTGGGCACCGCAGACCTAAGCTTGTTTAACTCCTACCTCTTAAAGGGACCGAGAAAAAATGACCTTTTCTGCACTCCAATGTAAGTCAATGGGGCGATTTTTTGGCTATGTGCTAGAAATGAAATTCAGTGCGGATTGGATGACAGGCACCCTAGGCACCCAGGATCGGCTTTAGTTTCACGTGTATCTCTTAAGCCGGCAGAGAAAACCCACCTGATATGCGCTCCACACAATTGAATAGAGACGCCGTTGATTTTCTATGGGAATTGCAGAAATGACTTCTAAGCCTCAAAATAATGACTTTTTTTCCTAAGGTGGTAGGAATGAAACTCAGTGCGGGCTGGATGGGGTCCCCCCTGGGCACCGCAGACCTAAGCTTGTTTAACTCCTACCTCTTAAAGGGACCGAGAAAAAATGACCTTTTCTGCACTCCAGTGTAAGTCAATGGGGCGATTTTTTGGCTATGTGCTAGAAATGAAATTCAGTGCGGATTGGATGACAGGCCCCAGGTAGATCGGAGTTTCCGTGTATCTCTTAAGGGAGAAAACCCACCTGATATGCGCTAATTGAATAGAGATTTGAATGCTTGTGAAATGACTTCTAAGCCTCAAAAAAATTTTCCTAAGGTGGTGAATGAAACTCAGTGATTGTGGAGGGTGCCCCCTAAGCACCGAGCCAGCTTGTTGAACTTTCTTAAAGATAGGTATCTGTGAGTATCAATGGATTTTGTGCAAATAGAACAGATGCACACTATGGGGATGACAGACACCTAGGCACCCAGGGTTTATTTCACCTTGTCTCTATGAAGCGAGATCTATGATTGGTAGTAATTGATAATCAGTCAGAGTTGACTATTTCTTGGTAATGGCGATTCTTATAAGCCTCAAAATGTGATTTGTGTAGTAGGGGAGAAATGAAACTGTGCGCCTTGGGCACTTTGATGGAAAGTGTTCAATTAGGCGTTGGAGTCGAGTTGCAATGTTTTCGGCATGAGTAATTGTTGATGTGATCGCATGTAGGAGGGTAGCGTGCGGCTTTGCCCAGTGGCAAAATGAGGATGATCAACAGTATGACAGTATTGCGGTCCAGCAAATTGCCCTGCATGTATATGCGAAACACTTGCAAGACTACGGCGATGCTGTGTCTCGAATCAGCGATACTGTCACTTCAGCAGTGAGGGGCAGCCCCTAGAGTTGCTGTGTGGGTCGCTCAGTGATGCGGCTACACTCCGTAGTGATTTGGGTCAGTGTAGTATCGAAATTAGTTGCAGTGTAGTTTAATGGATACATAAATTGGCTATGATGCATTTGAGAGGGTAGCGTTGCTACGCTTTACCAGTATAAATGTGCAGGAGATGCGATCGTACAGTTATTGACAGTATTGCTGTAAGTCAGATTACGCGTGTACATGGGCGTACATTGCTCACACAGGCTACAGCAATATTGTGTATAATGGCGGCGATGCTAGCGCACCGGCAGTTGAGGGCAACGTGCCCTATAGTTACTGCGGTGCGGATCGCTCAACTGGTACGGCTACACTCTAATTGGTCAGTGTTACTCTGTACTAGGATAATCACGGCTATTTCCCAACAATAGACTATTATTAAAATTCTGCCTTGAAAGACCTGACTAGTTTCGCAGAACTGCTCTGGCTTTCTCAAGGTAGGCATCTGGGAGGGGTGGAGCTACGGGTAGTATATATGTCATCCGTTCGTGCCAAATCCCCCGGTCAATCCAAAAGGACCTATGGAGTAATCGCTTGATGCTGAGGCTTGAATGCAATGTGGTTGTGTATTGATGGTAGGAGGCGGCTCACCGCAATGATGTTTGAAACGGGCGCCACAGATTTGGCTGGGAACGCCTCCCTGAGCTTGACAGTTCATGTTCAACTGCGCATGTCCTGGGACTTAGTTCGGGAAGAGCTTTTTAACCTAGTGCGCATGACCTCGCACTTAGAGTGATTTCTGTTGGTGGTGAGTGTACATCGCGCATGTCTTAGCACTTAGAATCTCCTAGAGATAGGATTAGTGGGTGTGAAAATATACCTAAATGAAAGTAAGATTATAGTATGTAATAAATACTTGTAGCAAAATTCTGCTTGGAATGTTATTGGTTGGCGCTACATGTCACTCATAATGTTTGTTCATGTCGCTAGTTACGCTTGAATATATTATGATTTGTTGTGGGTCCATAAAATTAATAGGTTAGATCAGTGATGGTTCAGCCGCATTTTATTACTGCTGTGATTGGTCGTGATTTTGATCGATATATTTTGCCTGTAGTTGATAATAAAGGGTTTTGCTTCGCTGGGCAGTTGAATGTATGAATCAATCATGAGATGATTATGCATGGATGTGAAATGTGTATTTGATGATGTTATGGTTCATAATGTTTTCCAAGCTCTTAAGGTCCTGATGGTATTGATCATGAAATAGTGCTGTATACACCTGAAGCTAATGGATACATGCATATTGTTTATTTACAGAAAGGGGGTGAATGTGAATCCTTCATTGAGGCCGTCTGGAGATAGAGTCTTCAGTCTGAAGATCCATTTTGCTTCTTCTTGTAAAAGTCTCTGGTCCAGATCTCCTCTTCTGGGTCCGAGTTTCACTTGCTGTATACCCAGAAGGTGAGGCCCCTGGGGTCTCCGCCATGGTGAGAATTGATGTGTCGAGCTATACTGGTTTCGGTTTTGGTGCGGATATTGCTAAGGTGAGAGCCTATCCGGTTTTTAAAGGGTTGAATCGTTTTCCCTATATATAGTAGTCCACATGGACATTTGGCGGCATAAACAATGCCTTTAGTCTGGCAGTTGATAAACTCCCTAATGGTGTATTCTCGATTGTTGATCGGATTCGTGAAGCTTTTGGTTTTGGGCATGTATTTGCAGTACGTGCATGTGCCGCATGGGTATGAGCCCTTTATGTTCGATTTCAGCCATGTCGTAGGTGTTGCCTCTTTATCTGAGAAGTGGCTATGGACTAAGTGATCTCTTAGATTTCTACCCCTCCGATACGTAATGGTAGGTGATGGGGTGATGATGTCTTTCAGGTCTGGATCTGCCTGAAGGATGGGCCAGTATTTATTCAGAATTTGTCTTACTTCCTGGTGTGCCACATCGTATGTTCCGATGCATCTAATTATTTTATTGGTGGTTTGGGTGGGGTCGTCCCAGGAGTTCGTCGCGGTTAGTATGTAGAGCCCTGTAATAGGCTCTATGTAGGATTCTTTTCGGGTATCCTTTACTGCGGAATTTTGAATATAGTGTGTTGCATTCCTTCTTGAACGATTCCTCTGTGGAACAGTTGCGTCTCGCACGCAGATACTGGCCTACTGGTATACCCTTCCTCAGGGGTGCTGGGTGATGGCTTTTCCAATCTAGATAACTGGTAGTGGCTGTTGGCTTCCTATATATGTCCGTTGTAATGTTTCCTGCTTGATCCTTTCCAATTGTCAGATCTAGAAAGTGAATCAGGTTTTCCTGTATCTCGCTGGTGAGGTGTAGGTTTATGGCGTTGGTATTAAGAGTTTGAACGAATTCCTGAAAGGGCGCTACATCTCCATCCCAAAGAATTAGGATGTCATCGATGTAGCGCCCCCAGAAAATGATGTGATCGGTGTATTTTTGCATCTCATCAATGAAGACGTGGGTTGCCTCCCACCACCCTAAGTACAGGTTAGCATAGGTGGGGGCACAGCTCGTACCCATGCTGTGCCATTCTGTTGTAAATAGTATTGCTTATCAAATATGAAGAAGTTGTGTGTCAATATGAACCTGAGCAGATTAAGGATGAAGTTGTTGTGAGGGATAAAGGAGTTTCCTCTCGTTGATAGAAAGTGTTGGATTGCTTTCAGGCCTATTTCATGCTGGATGCTGGTGTATAGGGCTTCCACGTCAAGACTCGCCAGCTTACATTTCTAGTGACTGTTACATCCTGTAATTTAGTTACTGTCGAGGTGGTGTCCTTTATGAAGGAGGGTAGAGTTTCGACAAAAGGATAGAGGACTTGGTCGATGTATTGGCTTATGGATTCTGTAAGGTTCCCATTTCCGGATACAATTGGGCGGCCAAGAATTGGGATCTTTTGTTTGTGGATCTTAGGGAGGAGTAAAAGGTCGATATAGTGGAGGCCGGATTGTACATTCTCTTATATTCGGCTTCTGTGATGAGTTCCTCTGTTTTGGCTTCCATTAGGAGTGCCCGGAGTTCAAGTTGGTATCCTTTAGAAGGATCCGTTTTAGAATTTTGTATGTTGATGTGTCCTTGAGTAACCTTAGGCACATGTCTTTATAATCTGGAGTATCCATAATGACAAGGTTGCCTCCTTTGTCGGAGGGTTTGATGACAATCTTGTCATTTTCTGTCAAAGTCTTCAATGCTGCCTTCTCTTTTTGAGAGAGATTGGAGTTGTATTGCAATGTTTTGCTTTTTATGTTGGCTAAGTCATTGCAGGTCAAGTTGACAAATTTGTCAATGTTATGCAGAGTTACAAGTGGTGGAGTAAAGAGGGATTTAGGTCTTAAGTTAGACGCTGGAGCGGTAAATTGGCTGATTCCTGTGCTGTTTTCTGATTCAAGGGCCATAAGTGCATCCAGGGCTTCTCTCTCTCGGGTGGATAATATTCCTGGATTGTGTTGTTTATTTTTGAAAAATTTGTGAAGGGCCAATTTGCGTGCAAAGAGATTGATGTCCTTGACCCATGTGAATTCATCAAACCTGGGAGTAGGGGTAAAGGTTAGTCCTTTTTCAAGGAGTTTGATTTCATGGTCTTGCAACTGTGTTTGGGATAGGTTCAGTACTTGTGAACATTCTGTGGTGGTCTTGTTTGTTTGTAAGCCCATTGGCTCCGATCTCTCAATTGTGCTGGGCCTAAAAAATGGGAAGATTGTTGATTTTGGGTGGTGGGAATGTGCATGACATTTGCTTGTGGTTGGTACTGAGGTGGACCCATAGTGGTCAGGGTAGGTAATGATGGTACAAGGGGGTGTCGTTGTGTATTGTGCTCCTAGGGGGGAACTTGAGTGGTGTGTACTGAGGGTGTCTGTGTAGGTTGTGGTAAGGATGAGGAATTGAATGAGGTAGAAGGATATGAGGATCCGCTTTGTTGGTGATTGGGTGGTGCTGGCCCCCATGATTGTGTGTTGGGTGCTGGTTGTGATTGGTACTTGTAGTACGAAGCTTTCCTTGGGGTTCTCCTATTTCTGGGTTTCTGCCTTGGGAAGTTGGAATTTCCTTGAGGACGTGAGTAGTTAGTATTTGGTAGTCTTCTTGTCCAGATAATTCGGACTCAGAATATTCCGATATTGAAGGTTTTCTTTGTTGCTGATTTGTGTTTTCTCTGTAGACTTCACCAGATTCAAAATCCCTTTTATTCTCTTATGTATTTCCTGTGCTTTCTTTCTTTGATCTCTGACTGAAAGATGTCCAGATGTCTCTGCAATCTGGTCTCGAAGTTGCTGAATTCTGGGTTAGAATTGAAAAATTGGATTTGTTCCAACTGGGTCTCTAGTTGTGTGTTAATTTTGGTAAATACCGTTTTTTCGTATGCCAGTAGATACTCTAGCATCTGAATAGAATTAGCAGTTAGAAGGTCGCACCAACCTTTCATGAACTCACTATCTTCCTGGTGGGCATTGGGCTTTAGATTGATACGTAGGCCCCGATATAACGATTTTCTGTTGTATATATGTTTCCAAACTGCTTATCTCCCACCAGGATCTTATGTAGTTCTTATATGTTTTTTGTAATTCCTTAAAGGCGGTGTGATGTCTATACTGTTGAGGCGGGAGATCGGATAAGGAAAAGACTTGTGTTGGTCGGCGTTTTGTAAGGATTCAACTGTGAGTTTTATTCGAAAGGAAGTTTGCCATACTTTGCGTATTGGTTTATTTGTAGTCAGGACCCGATATTTTTCGGGGAGGATGGATCAATATTAAGAGGGTTAAACTCTCAGATCTGGTGAAGGGTGGTTGATCCGTCACCTTATGGGAGGTAACGGTTTGGGTCTGTATAAATTTATTTCTGCCGTGGCAGAGAGTTACCAACTTTCCCCATAGGATAAAACTTAACTTTTAATTGGTTATTTAATAGAGATTTGAACTGTGCTTCGTGTATGTACAGTGCTACTTAAAAAATAGTCTAGTTGGTGAATGATTGCCTGTGATTGTGGAGTTTGCCGTATTAAGCAATTAGATGCCAGATAATTGATATTTCATATAGATAGGTATCTGTGAGTATCACTGGTATCGTGTGCAGGAATAGAACAGATGCACACTATGGGGTTGACAGACTACCTGGGTAACAGGGTGTATCTAATACCCTTGTCGCTATGAAGCGAGATCTATGATTGGTAGAATTGATAATCAGTCAGAGTTGACTATAAGTAGTCTTGACGTACTGGTTCGATTCTTATAAGGGCACAGTGTGTAATTTGTGTAGTATGGAGAAATGATACTGTGCGCCTTGAGCACTTTGATGGAAAGTGTTCAATTAGGCGATATTGGAGTCGCGTTGCAATGTAGTTGTCGGCATGAGTACATTGCTTGACTGTGATCGCATGTAGGAGGGTAGCGTTGCTACGCTTTGCCCAGTGTGCAAAATGCAGATGATCGCGATCCAAACAGTATTGACAGTATTGCTGTTGGTCCAGCAAATTGCCCTGCATGTACGTATGCGTACAACACACTCGCACGACTACGGCGATGCTGTGTCTCGCATCAGCGATACTGTCACTTCAGCAGTGAGGGGCAGCGTGCCTAGAGTTACCGCTGTGTGGGTCGCTCAGCTGATGCGGCTACACTCCGTAGTGATTTGGGGTCAGTGTAGTATCGAAATTAGTTGCAGTGTAGTTGCAAGCATGGATACATAAATTGGCTATGATCGCATTTGAGAGGGTAGCGTTGCTACGCTTTACCCAGTATACAATGTGCAGGAGATTGCGATCGTACAGTTATTTGACAGTATTGCTGTAGTCAGATTACGCGTGTACATGGGCGTACATTGCTCACACAGGCTACAGCAATATTGTGTCTAATGGCGGCGATGCTAGCGCACCGGCAGTTGAGGGCAACGTGCCCTATAGTTACTGCGGTGCGGATCGCTCAACTGGTACGGCTACACTCGGTAATTGGTCAGTGTTACTCTGTACTAGGATAATCACGGCTATTTCCCAACAATAGACTATTATTAAAATTCTGCCTTGAAAGACCTGACTAGTTTCGCCAGAACTGCTCTGGCTTTCTCAAAGGTAGGCATCTGGGAGGGGGTGGAGCTACGGGTAGTATATATGTCATCCGTTCGTGCCAAATCCCCTCCCCGGTCAATCCAAAAGGACCTATGGAGTAATCGCTTGATGCTGAGGCTTGGAATGCAATGTGGGTTGTGTATTGATGGTAGGAGGCGGCTCACCGCAATGATGTTTGAAACGGGCGCCACAGGATTTGGCTGGGAACGCCTCCCCTGAGGCTTGACAGTTCATGTTCAACTGCGCATGTCCTGGGACTTAGTTCGGGAAGAGCTGTTTTAACCTAGTGCGCATGACCTCGCACTTAGAGTGATTTCTGTTGGTGGTGAGTGTACATCGCGCATGTCTTAGCACTTAGAATCTCCTAGAGATAGGATTAGTGGGTGTGAAAATATACCTAAATGAAAGTATAGATTATAGTATGTAATAAATACTTGTAGCAAATTTCTGCTTGGAATGTTATTTGGTTGAGCGCTACATGTCACTCATAATGTTTGTTCATGTCGCTAGTTACGCTTGAATATATTATGATTTGTTGTGGGTCCATTAAAATTAATAGGTTAGAATCAGTGATGGTTCCAGCCGCATTTATTACTGCTGTGATTGGTCGTGATTTTGATCGATATATTTTGCCTGTAGTTGATAATAAAAGGGTTTTGCTTCGCTGGGCAGTTGAATGTATGAATCAATCATGAGATGATTATGCATGGATGTTGAAACTGTGTATTTGATGATGTTATGGGTTCATAATGTTTTCCAAGCTCTTAAGGTCCTGATGGTATTGATCATGAAATAGTGCTGTATACACCTGAAGCTAATGGATACATGCATATTTGTTTATTTACAGAAAGGGGGTGAATGTGAATCCTTCATTGAGGCCGTCTGGAGATAGAGTCTTCAGTCTGAAGATCCATTTTGCTTCTTCTTGCCCAGCGAAGCAAAACCCTTTTATTATCAACTACAGGCAAAATATATCGATCAAAATCACGACCAATCACAGCAGTAATAAATGCGGCTGGAACCATCACTGATTCTAACCTATTAATTTTAATGGACCCACAACAAATCATAATATATTCAAGCGTAACTAGCGACATGAACAAACATTATGAGTGACATGTAGCGCTCAACCAAATAACATTCCAAGCAGAAATTTGCTACAAGTATTTATTACATACTATAATCTATACTTTCATTTAGGTATATTTTCACACCCACTAATCCTATCTCTAGGAGATTCTAAGTGCTAAGACATGCGCGATGTACACTCACCACCAACAGAAATCACTCTAAGTGCGAGGTCATGCGCACTAGGTTAAAACAGCTCTTCCCGAACTAAGTCCCAGGACATGCGCAGTTGAACATGAACTGTCAAGCCTCAGGGAGGCGTTCCCAGCCAAATCCTGTGGCGCCCGTTTCAAACATCATTGCGGTGAGCCGCCTCCTACCATCAATACACAACCCACATTGCATTCCAAGCCTCAGCATCAAGCGATTACTCCATAGGTCCTTTTGGATTGACCGGGGAGGGGATTTGGCACGAACGGATGACATATATACTACCCGTAGCTCCACCCCCTCCCAGATGCCTACCTTTGAGAAAGCCAGAGCAGTTCTGGCGAAACTAGTCAGGTCTTTCAAGGCAGAATTTTAATAATAGTCTATTGTTGGGAAATAGCCGTGATTATCCTAGTACAGAGTAACACTGACCAATTACCGAGTGTAGCCGTACCAGTTGAGCGATCCGCACCGCAGTAACTATAGGGCACGTTGCCCTCAACTGCCGGTGCGCTAGCATCGCCGCCATTAGACACAATATTGCTGTAGCCTGTGTGAGCAATGTACGCCCATGTACACGCGTAATCTGACTTACAGCAATACTGTCAAATAACTGTACGATCGCAATCTCCTGCACATTGTATACTGGGTAAAGCGTAGCAACGCTACCCTCTCAAATGCGATCATAGCCAATTTATGTATCCATGCTTGCAACTACACTGCAACTAATTTCGATACTACACTGACCCCAAATCACTACGGAGTGTAGCCGCATCAGCTGAGCGACCCACACAGCGGTAACTCTAGGGCACGCTGCCCCTCACTGCTGAAGTGACAGTATCGCTGATGCGAGACACAGCATCGCCGTAGTCGTGCGAGTGTTGTACGCATACGTACATGCAGGGCAATTTGCTGGACCAACAGCAATACTGTCAATACTGTTTGATCGCGATCATCTGCATTTTGCACACTGGGCAAAGCGTAGCAACGCTACCCTCCTACATGCGATCACAGTCAAGCAATGTACTCATGCCGACAACTACATTGCAACGCGACTCCAATATCGCCTAATTGAACACTTTCCATCAAAGTGCTCAAGGCGCACAGTATCATTTCTCCCATACTACACAAATTACACACTGTGCCCTTATAAGAATCGAACCAGTACGTCAAGACTACTATAGTCAACTCTGACTGATTATCAATTACTACCAATCATAGATCTCGCTTCATAGCGACAAGGGTATTAGATACACCCTGTTACCCAGGTAGTCTGTCAACCCCATAGTGTGCATCTGTTCTATTCCTGCACACGATACCAGTGATACTCACAGATACCTATCTATATGAAATATCAATTATCTGGCATCTAATTGCTTAATACGGCAAACTCCACAATCACAGGCAATCATTCACCAACTAGACTATTTTTTAAGTAGCACTGTATATACACGAAGCACAGTTCAAATCTCTATTAAATAACCAATTAAAAGTTAAGTTTTATCCCTATGGGGAAAGTTGGTAACTCTCTGCCACGGCAGAAATAAAATTTATACAGACCAAACCGTTACCTCCCATAAGGTGACGGATCAACCACCTTCACCAGATCTGAGAGTTTAACCCTCTTAATATTGATCCATCTCCCCGAAAAATATCGGGTCTGACTACAAATAAACCAATACGCAAAGTATGGCAAACTTCCTTTCGAATAAACTCACAGTTGAATCCTTACAAAACGCCGCAACACAAGTCTTTTCCTTATCCGATCTCCCGCTCAACAGTATAGACATCAACACCGCCTTTAAGGAATTACAAAAAACATATAAGAACTACATAAGATCCTGGTGGGAGATAAGCAGTTTGGAAACATATATACAACAGAAAATCGTATATCGGGGCCTACGTATCAATCTAAAGCCCAATGCCCACCAGGAAGATAGTGAGTTCATGAAAGGTTGGTGCGACCTTCTAACTGCTAATTCTATTCAGATGCTAGAGTATCTACTGGCATACGAAAAAACGGTATTTACCAAAATTAACACACAACTAGAGACCCAGTTGGAACAAATCCAATTTTTCAATTCTAACCCAGAATTCAGCAACTTCGAGACCAGATTGCAGAGACATCTGGACATCTTTCAGTCAGAGATCAAAGAAAGAAAGCACAGGAAATACATAAGAGATAAAAGGGATTTTGAATCTGGTGAAGTCTACAGAGAAAACACAAATCAGCAACAAAGAAAACCTTCAATATCGGAATATTCTGAGTCCGAATTATCTGGACAAGAAGACTACCCAAATACTAACTACTCACGTCCTCAAGGAAATTCCAACTTCCCAAGGCAGAAACCCAGAAATAGGAGAACCCAAGGAAAGCTTCGTACTACAAGTACCAATCACAACCAGCACCCAACACACAATCATGGGGGCCAGCACCACCCAATCACCAACAAAGCGGATCCTCATATCCTTCTACCTCATTCAATTCCTCATCCTTACCACAACCTACACAGACACCCTCAGTACACACCACTCAAGTTCCCCCCCTAGGAGCACAATACACAACGACACCCCTTGTACCATCATTACCTACCCTGACCACTATGGGTCCACCTCAGTACCAACCACAAGCAAATGTCATGCACATTCCCACCACCCAAAATCAACAATCTTCCCATTTTTTAGGCCCAGCACAATTGAGAGATCGGAGCCAATGGGCTTACAAACAAACAAGACCACCACAGAATGTTCACAAGTACTGAACCTATCCCAAACACAGTTGCAAGACCATGAAATCAAACTCCTTGAAAAAGGACTAACCTTTACCCCTACTCCCAGGTTTGATGAATTCACATGGGTCAAGGACATCAATCTCTTTGCACGCAAATTGGCCCTTCACAAATTTTTCAAAAATAAACAACACAATCCAGGAATATTATCCACCCGAGAGAGAGAAGCCCTGGATGCACTTATGGCCCTTGAATCAGAAAACAGCACAGGAATCAGCCAATTTACCGCTCCAGCGTCTAACTTAAGACCTAAATCCCTCTTTACTCCACCACTTGTAACTCTGCATAACATTGACAAATTTGTCAACTTGACCTGCAATGACTTAGCCAACATAAAAAGCAAAACATTGCAATACAACTCCAATCTCTCTCAAAAAGAGAAGGCAGCATTGAAGACTTTGACAGAAAATGACAAGATTGTCATCAAACCCTCCGACAAAGGAGGCAACCTTGTCATTATGGATACTCCAGATTATAAAGACATGTGCCTAAGGTTACTCAAGGACACATCAACATACAAAATTCTAAAAACGGATCCTTCTAAAGGATACCAACTTGAACTCCGGGCACTCCTAATGGAAGCCAAAACAGAGGAACTCATCACAGAAGCCGAATATAAGAGAATGTACAATCCGGCCTCCACTATATCGACCTTTTACTCCCTCCCTAAGATCCACAAACAAAAGATCCCAATTCCTGGCCGCCCAATTGTATCCGGAAATGGGAACCTTACAGAATCCATAAGCCAATACATCGACCAAGTCCTCTATCCTTTTGTCGAAACTCTACCCTCCTTCATAAAGGACACCACCTCGACAGTAACTAAATTACAGGATGTAACAGTCACTAGAAATGTTAAGCTGGCGAGTCTTGACGTGGAAGCCCTATACACCAGCATCCAGCATGAAATAGGCCTGAAAGCAATCCAACACTTTCTATCAACGAGAGGAAACTCCTTTATCCCTCACAACAACTTCATCCTTAATCTGCTCAGGTTCATATTGACACACAACTTCTTCATATTTGATAAGCAATACTATTTACAACAGAATGGCACAGCAATGGGTACGAGCTGTGCCCCCACCTATGCTAACCTGTACTTAGGGTGGTGGGAGGCAACCCACGTCTTCATTGATGAGATGCAAAAATACACCGATCACATCATTTTCTGGGGGCGCTACATCGATGACATCCTAATTCTTTGGGATGGAGATGTAGCGCCCTTTCAGGAATTCGTTCAAACTCTTAATACCAACGCCATAAACCTACACCTCACCAGCGAGATACAGGAAAACCTGATTCACTTTCTAGATCTGACAATTGGAAAGGATCAAGCAGGAAACATTACAACGGACATATATAGGAAGCCAACAGCCACTACCAGTTATCTAGATTGGAAAAGCCATCACCCAGCACCCCTGAGGAAGGGTATACCAGTAGGCCAGTATCTGCGTGCGAGACGCAACTGTTCCACAGAGGAATCATTCAAGAAGGAATGCAACACACTATATTCAAAATTCCGCAGTAAAGGATACCCGAAAAGAATCCTACATAGAGCCTATTACAGGGCTCTACATACTAACCGCGACGAACTCCTGGGACGACCCCCCACCCAAACCACCAATAAAATAATTAGATGCATCGGAACATACGATGTGGCACACCAGGAAGTAAGACAAATTCTGAATAAATACTGGCCCATCCTTCAGGCAGATCCAGACCTGAAAGACATCATCACCCCATCACCTACCATTACGTATCGGAGGGGTAGAAATCTAAGAGATCACTTAGTCCATAGCCACTTCTCAGATAAAGAGGCAACACCTACGACATGGCTGAAATCGAACATAAAGGGCTCATACCCATGCGGCACATGCACGTACTGCAAATACATGCCCAAAACCAAAAGCTTCACGAATCCGATCAACAATCGAGAATACACCATTAGGGAGTTTATCAACTGCCAGACTAAAGGCATTGTTTATGCCGCCAAATGTCCATGTGGACTACTATATATAGGGAAAACGATTCAACCCTTTAAAAACCGGATAGGCTCTCACCTTAGCAATATCCGCACCAAAACCGAAACCAGTATAGCTCGACACATCAATTCTCACCATGGCGGAGACCCCAGGGGCCTCACCTTCTGGGGTATACAGCAAGTGAAACTCGGACCCAGAAGAGGAGATCTGGACCAGAGACTTTTACAAGAAGAAGCAAAATGGATCTTCAGACTGAAGACTCTATCTCCAGACGGCCTCAATGAAGGATTCACATTCACCCCCTTTCTGTAAATAAACAAATATGCATGTATCCATTAGCTTCAGGTGTATACAGCACTATTTCATGATCAATACCATCAGGACCTTAAGAGCTTGGAAAACATTATGAACCCATAACATCATCAAATACACAGTTTCAACATCCATGCATAATCATCTCATGATTGATTCATACATTCAACTGCCCAGCGAAGCAAAACCCTTTTATTATCAACTACAGGCAAAATATATCGATCAAAATCACGACCAATCACAGCAGTAATAAATGCGGCTGGAACCATCACTGATTCTAACCTATTAATTTTAATGGACCCACAACAAATCATAATATATTCAAGCGTAACTAGCGACATGAACAAACATTATGAGTGACATGTAGCGCTCAACCAAATAACATTCCAAGCAGAAATTTGCTACAAGTATTTATTACATACTATAATCTATACTTTCATTTAGGTATATTTTCACACCCACTAATCCTATCTCTAGGAGATTCTAAGTGCTAAGACATGCGCGATGTACACTCACCACCAACAGAAATCACTCTAAGTGCGAGGTCATGCGCACTAGGTTAAAACAGCTCTTCCCGAACTAAGTCCCAGGACATGCGCAGTTGAACATGAACTGTCAAGCCTCAGGGAGGCGTTCCCAGCCAAATCCTGTGGCGCCCGTTTCAAACATCATTGCGGTGAGCCGCCTCCTACCATCAATACACAACCCACATTGCATTCCAAGCCTCAGCATCAAGCGATTACTCCATAGGTCCTTTTGGATTGACCGGGGAGGGGATTTGGCACGAACGGATGACATATATACTACCCGTAGCTCCACCCCCTCCCAGATGCCTACCTTTGAGAAAGCCAGAGCAGTTCTGGCGAAACTAGTCAGGTCTTTCAAGGCAGAATTTTAATAATAGTCTATTGTTGGGAAATAGCCGTGATTATCCTAGTACAGAGTAACACTGACCAATTACCGAGTGTAGCCGTACCAGTTGAGCGATCCGCACCGCAGTAACTATAGGGCACGTTGCCCTCAACTGCCGGTGCGCTAGCATCGCCGCCATTAGACACAATATTGCTGTAGCCTGTGTGAGCAATGTACGCCCATGTACACGCGTAATCTGACTTACAGCAATACTGTCAAATAACTGTACGATCGCAATCTCCTGCACATTGTATACTGGGTAAAGCGTAGCAACGCTACCCTCTCAAATGCGATCATAGCCAATTTATGTATCCATGCTTGCAACTACACTGCAACTAATTTCGATACTACACTGACCCCAAATCACTACGGAGTGTAGCCGCATCAGCTGAGCGACCCACACAGCGGTAACTCTAGGGCACGCTGCCCCTCACTGCTGAAGTGACAGTATCGCTGATGCGAGACACAGCATCGCCGTAGTCGTGCGAGTGTTGTACGCATACGTACATGCAGGGCAATTTGCTGGACCAACAGCAATACTGTCAATACTGTTTGATCGCGATCATCTGCATTTTGCACACTGGGCAAAGCGTAGCAACGCTACCCTCCTACATGCGATCACAGTCAAGCAATGTACTCATGCCGACAACTACATTGCAACGCGACTCCAATATCGCCTAATTGAACACTTTCCATCAAAGTGCTCAAGGCGCACAGTATCATTTCTCCCATACTACACAAATTACACACTGTGCCCTTATAAGAATCGAACCAGTACGTCAAGACTACTATAGTCAACTCTGACTGATTATCAATTACTACCAATCATAGATCTCGCTTCATAGCGACAAGGGTATTAGATACACCCTGTTACCCAGGTAGTCTGTCAACCCCATAGTGTGCATCTGTTCTATTCCTGCACACGATACCAGTGATACTCACAGATACCTATCTATATGAAATATCAATTATCTGGCATCTAATTGCTTAATACGGCAAACTCCACAATCACAGGCAATCATTCACCAACTAGACTATTTTTTAAGTAGCACTGTATATACACGAAGCACAGTTCAAATCTCTATTAAATAACCAATTAAAAGTTAAGTTTTATCCCTATGGGGAAAGTTGGTAACTCTCTGCCACGGCAGAAATAAAATTTATACAGACCAAACCGTTACCTCCCATAAGGTGACGGATCAACCACCTTCACCAGAAATGAAATTCAGTGCGGATTGGATGACAGGCACCCTAGGCACCCAGGATCGGCTTTAGTTTCACGTGTATCTCTTAAGCCGGCAGAGAAAACCCACCTGATATGCGCTCCACACAATTGAATAGAGACGCCATTGATTTTCTATGGGAATTGCAGAAATGACTTCTAAACCTCAAAATAATGACTTTTTTTCCTAAGGTGGTAGGAATGAAACTCAGTGCGGGCTGGATGGGGTCCCCCCTGGGCACCGCAGACCTAAGCTTGTTTAACTCCTACCTCTTAAAGGGACCGAGAAAAAATGACCTTTTCTGCACTCCAATGTAAGTCAATGGGGCGATTTTTTGGCTATGTGCTAGAAATGAAATTCAGTGCGGATTGGATGACAGGCACCCTAGGCACCCAGGATCGGCTTTAGTTTCACGTGTATCTCTTAAGCCGGCAGAGAAAACCCACCTGATATGCGCTCCACACAATTGAATTAGAGACGCCGTTGATTTTCTATGGGAATTGCAGAAATGACTTCTAAGCCTCAAAATAATGACTTTTTTTCCTAAGGTGGTAGGAATGAAACTCAGTGCGGGCTGGATGGGGTCCCCCCTGGGCACCGCAGACCTAAGCTTGTTTAACTCCTACCTCTTAAAGGGACCGAGAAAAAATGACCTTTTCTGCACTCCAATGTAAGTCAATGGGGCGATTTTTTGGCTATGTGCTAGAAATGAAATTCAGTGCGGATTGGATGACAGGCACCCTAGGCACCCAGGATCGGCTTTAGTTTCACGTGTATCTCTTAAGCCGGCAGAGAAAATCCACCTGATATGCGCTCCACACAATTGAATAGAGACGCCGTTGATTTTCTATGGGAATTGCAGAAATGACTTCTAAGCCTCAAAATAATGACTTTTTTTCCTAAGGTGGTAGGAATGAAACTCAGTGCGGGCTGGATGGGGTCCCCCCTGGGCACCGCAGACCTAAGCTTGTTTAACTCCTACCTCTTAAAGGGACCGAGAAAAAATGACCTTTTCTGCACTCCAATGTAAGTCAATGGGGCGATTTTTTGGCTATGTGCTAGAAATGAAATTCAGTGCGGATTGGATGACAGGCACCCTAGGCACCCAGGATCGGCTTTAGTTTCACGTGTATCTCTTAAGCCGGCAGAGAAAACCCACCTGATATGCGCTCCACACAATTGAATTAGAGACGCCGTTGATTTTCTATGGGAATTGCAGAAATGACTTCTAAGCCTCAAAATAATGACTTTTTTTTCCTAAGGTGGAAGAATGAAACTCAGTGCGGGCTGGATGGGGTCCCCCCTGGGCACCGCAGACCTAAGCTTTTTAACTCCTACCTCTTAAAGGGACCGAGAAAAAATGACCTTTTCTGCACTCCAATGTAAGTCAATGGGGCGATTTTTTGGCTATGTGCTAGAAATGAAATTCAGTGCGGATTGGATGACAGGCACCCTAGGCACCCAGGATCGGCTTTAGTTTCACGTGTATCTCTTAAGCCTGCAGAGAAAACCCACCTGATATGCGCTCCACACAACTGAATTAGAGACGCCGTTGATTTTCTATGGGAATTGCAGAAATGACTTCTAAGCCTCAAAATAATGACTTTTTTTCCTAAGGTGGTAGGAATGAAACTCAGTGCGGGCTGGATGGGGTCCCCCCTGGGCACCGCAGACCTAAGCTTGTTTAACTCCTACCTCTTAAAGGGACCGAGAAAAAATGACCTTTTCTGCACTCCAATGTAAGTCAATGGGGCGATTTTTTGGCTATGTGCTAGAAATGAAATTCAGTGCGGATTGGATGACAGGCACCCTAGGCACCCAGGATCGGCTTTAGTTTCACGTGTATCTCTTAAGCCGGCAGAGAAAATCCACCTGATATGCGCTCCACACAATTGAATAGAGACGCCATTGATTTTCTATGGGAATTGCAGAAATGACTTCTAAGCCTCAAAATAATGACTTTTTTTCCTAAGGTGGTAGGAATGAAACTCAGTGCGGGCTGGATGGGGTCCCCCCTGGGCACCGCAGACCTAAGCTTGTTTAACTCCTACCTCTTAAAGGGACCGAGAAAAAATGACCTTTTCTGCACTCCAATGTAAGTCAATGGGGCGATTTTTTGGCTATGTGCTAGAAATGAAATTCAGTGCGGATTGGATGACAGGCACCCTAGGCACCCAGGATCGGCTTTAGTTTCACGTGTATCTCTTAAGCCGGCAGAGAAAACCCACCTGATATGCGCTCCACACAATTGAATTAGAGACGCCGTTGATTTTCTATGGGAATTGCAGAAATGACTTCTAAGCCTCAAAATAATGACTTTTTTTCCTAAGGTGGTAGGAATGAAACTCAGTGCGGGCTGGATGGGGTCCCCCCTGGGCACCGCAGACCTAAGCTTGTTTAACTCCTACCTCTTAAAGGGACCGAGAAAAAATGACCTTTTCTGCACTCCAATGTAAGTCAATGGGGCGATTTTTTGGCTATGTGCTAGAAATGAAATTCAGTGCGGATTGGATGACAGGCACCCTAGGCACCCAGGATCGGCTTTAGTTTCACGTGTATCTCTTAAGCCGGCAGAGAAAATCCACCTGATATGCGCTCCACACAATTGAATAGAGACGCCATTGATTTTCTATGGGAATTGCAGAAATGACTTCTAAGCCTCAAAATAATGACTTTTTTTCCTAAGGTGGTAGGAATGAAACTCAGTGCGGGCTGGATGGGGTCCCCCCTGGGCACCGCAGACCTAAGCTTGTTTAACTCCTACCTCTTAAAGGGACCGAGAAAAAATGACCTTTTCTGCACTCCAATGTAAGTCAATGGGGCGATTTTTTGGCTATGTGCTAGAAATGAAATTCAGTGCGGATTGGATGACAGGCACCCTAGGCACCCAGGATCGGCTTTAGTTTCACGTGTATCTCTTAAGCCGGCAGAGAAAACCCACCTGATATGCGCTCCACACAATTGAATTAGAGACGCCGTTGATTTTCTATGGGAATTGCAGAAATGACTTCTAAGCCTCAAAATAATGACTTTTTTTCCTAAGGTGGTAGGAATGAAACTCAGTGCGGGCTGGATGGGGTCCCCCCTGGGCACCGCAGACCTAAGCTTGTTTAACTCCTACCTCTTAAAGGGACCGAGAAAAAATGACCTTTTCTGCACTCCAATGTAAGTCAATGGGGCGATTTTTTGGCTATGTGCTAGAAATGAAATTCAGTGCGGATTGGATGACAGGCACCCTAGGCACCCAGGATCGGCTTTAGTTTCACGTGTATCTCTTAAGCCGGCAGAGAAAATCCACCTGATATGCGCTCCACACAATTGAATAGAGACGCCATTGATTTTCTATGGGAATTGCAGAAATGACTTCTAAGCCTCAAAATAATGACTTTTTTTCCTAAGGTGGTAGGAATGAAACTCAGTGCGGGCTGGATGGGGTCCCCCCCTGGGCACCGCAGACCTAAGCTTGTTTAACTCCTACCTCTTAAAGGGACCGAGAAAAAATGACCTTTTCTGCACTCCAATGTAAGTCAATGGGGCGATTTTTTGGCTATGTGCTAGAAATGAAATTCAGTGCGGATTGGATGACAGGCACCCTAGGCACCCAGGATCGGCTTTAGTTTCACGTGTATCTCTTAAGCCGGCAGAGAAAATCCACCTGATATGCGCTCCACACAATTGAATAGAGACGCCATTGATTTTCTATGGGAATTGCAGAAATGACTTCTAAGCCTCAAAATAATGACTTTTTTTCCTAAGGTGGTAGGAATGAAACTCAGTGCGGGCTGGATGGGGTCCCCCCTGGGCACCGCAGACCTAAGCTTGTTTAACTCCTACCTCTTAAAGGGACCGAGAAAAAATGACCTTTTCTGCACTCCAATGTAAGTCAATGGGGCGATTTTTTGGCTATGTGCTAGAAATGAAATTCAGTGCGGATTGGATGACAGGCACCCTAGGCACCCAGGATCGGCTTTAGTTTCACGTGTATCTCTTAAGCCGGCAGAGAAAACCCACCTGATATGCGCTCCACACAATTGAATTAGAGACGCCGTTGATTTTCTATGGGAATTGCAGAAATGACTTCTAAGCCTCAAAATAATGACTTTTTTTCCTAAGGTGGTAGGAATGAAACTCAGTGCGGGCTGGATGGGGTCCCCCCTGGGCACCGCAGACCTAAGCTTGTTTAACTCCTACCTCTTAAAGGGACCGAGAAAAAATGACCTTTTCTGCACTCCAATGTAAGTCAATGGGGCGATTTTTTGGCTATGTGCTAGAAATGAAATTCAGTGCGGATTGGATGACAGGCACCCTAGGCACCCAGGATCGGCTTTAGTTTCACGTGTATCTCTTAAGCCGGCAGAGAAAACCCACCTGATATGCGCTCCACACAATTGAATTAGAGACGCCGTTGATTTTCTATGGGAATTGCAGAAATGACTTCTAAGCCTCAAAATAATGACTTTTTTTCCTAAGGTGGTAGGAATGAAACTCAGTGCGGGCTGGATGGGGTCCCCCCTGGGCACCGCAGACCTAAGCTTGTTTAACTCCTACCTCTTAAAGGGACCGAGAAAAAATGACCTTTTCTGCACTCCAATGTAAGTCAATGGGGCGATTTTTTGGCTATGTGCTAGAAATGAAATTCAGTGCGGATTGGATGACAGGCACCCTAGGCACCCAGGATCGGCTTTAGTTTCACGTGTATCTCTTAAGCCGGCAGAGAAAACCCACCTGATATGCGCTCCACACAATTGAATTAGAGACGCCAGTTGATTTTCTATGGGAATTGCAGAAATGACTTCTAAGCCTCAAAATAATGACTTTTTTTCCTAAGGTGGTAGGAATGAAACTCAGTGCGGGCTGGATGGGGTCCCCCCTGGGCACCGCAGACCTAAGCTTGTTTAACTCCTACCTCTTAAAGGGACCGAGAAAAAATGAACCGTTAGTGCGGATTGGATGACAGGCACCCTAGGCACCCAGGATCGGCTTTAGTTTCACGTGTATCTCTTAAGCCGGCAGAGAAAACCCACCTGATATGCGCTCCACACAATTGAATAGAGACGCCGTTGATTTTCTATGGAATTGCAGAAATGACTTCTAAGCCTCAAAATAATGACTTTTTTTCCTAAGGTGGTAGGAATGAAACTCAGTGCGGGCTGGATGGGGTCCCCCCTGGGCACCGCAGACCTAAGCTTGTTTAACTCCTACCTCTTAAAGGGACCGAGAAAAAATGACCTTTTCTGCACTCCAATGTAAGTCAATGGGGCGATTTTTTGGCTATGTGCTAGAAATGAAATTCAGTGCGGATTGGATGACAGGCACCCTAGGCACCCAGGATCGGCTTTAGTTTCACGTGTATCTCTTAAGCCGGCAGAGAAAACCCACCTGATATGCGCTCCACACAATTGAATTAGAGACGCCGTTGATTTTCTATGGGAATTGCAGAAATGACTTCTAAGCCTCAAAATAATGACTTTTTTTCCTAAGGTGGTAGGAATGAAACTCAGTGCGGGCTGGATGGGGTCCCCCTGGGCACCGCAGACCTAAGCTTGTTTAACTCCTACCTCTTAAAGGGACCGAGAAAAAATGACCTTTTCTGCACTCCAATGTAAGTCAATGGGGCGATTTTTTTGGCTATGTGCTAGAAATGAAATTCAGTGCGGATTGGATGACAGGCACCCTAGGCACCCAGGATCGGCTTTAGTTTCACGTGTATCTCTTAAGCCGGCAGAGAAAATCCACCTGATATGCGCTCCACACAATTGAATTAGAGACGCCGTTGATTTTCTATGGGAATTGCAGAAATGACTTCTAAGCCTCAAAATAATGACTTTTTTTCCTAAGGTGGTAGGAATGAAACTCAGTGCGGGCTGGATGGGGTCCCCCCTGGGCACCGCAGACCTAAGCTTGTTTAACTCCTACCTCTTAAAGGGACCGAGAAAAAATGACCTTTTCTGCACTCCAATGTAAGTCAATGGGGCGATTTTTTGGCTATGTGCTAGAAATGAAATTCAGTGCGGATTGGATGACAGGCACCCTAGGCACCCAGGATCGGCTTTAGTTTCACGTGTATCTCTTAAGCCGGCAGAGAAAATCCCACCTGATATGCGCTCCACACAATTGAATTAGAGACGCCAGTTGATTTTCTATGGGAATTGCAGAAATGACTTCTAAGCCTCAAAATAATGACTTTTTTTCCTAAGGTGGTAGGAATGAAACTCAGTGCGGGCTGGATGGGGTCCCCCCTGGGCACCGCAGACCTAAGCTTGTTTAACTCCTACCTCTTAAAGGGACCGAGAAAAAATGACCTTTTCTGCACTCCAATGTAAGTCAATGGGGCGATTTTTTGGCTATGTGCTAGAAATGAAATTCAGTGCGGATTGGATGACAGGCACCCTAGGCACCCAGGATCGGCTTTAGTTTCACGTGTATCTCTTAAGCCGGCAGAGAAAATCCACCTGATATGCGCTCCACACAATTGAATTAGAGACGCCAGTTGATTTTCTATGGGAATTGCAGAAATGACTTCTAAGCCTCAAAATAATGACTTTTTTTCCTAAGGTGGTAGGAATGAAACTCAGTGCGGGCTGGATGGGGTCCCCCTGGGCACCGCAGACCTAAGCTTGTTAACTCCTACCTCTTAAAGGGACCGAGAAAAAATGACCTTTTCTGCACTCCATGTAAGTCAATGGGGCGATTTTTTGGCTATGTGCTAGAAATGAAATTCAGTGCGGATTGGATGACAGGCACCCTAGGCACCCAGGATCGGCTTTAGTTTCACGTGTATCTCTTAAGCCGGCAGAGAAAATCCACCTGATATGCGCTCCACACAATTGAATAGAGACGCCATTGATTTTCTATGGGAATTGCAGGAAATGACTTCTAAGCCTCAAAATAATGACTTTTTTTCCTAAGGTGGTAGGAATGAAACTCAGTGTGGGCTGGATGGGGTCCCCCCTGGGCACCGCAGACCTAAGCTTGTTTAACTCCTACCTCTTAAAGGGACCGAGAAAAAATGACCTTTTCTGCACTCCAATGTAAGTCAATGGGGCGATTTTTTGGCTATGTGCTAGAAATGAAATTCAGTGCGGATTGGATGACAGGCACCCTAGGCACCCAGGATCGGCTTTAGTTTCACGTGTATCTCTTAAGCCGGCAGAGAAAATCCACCTGATATGCGCTCCACACAATTGAATAGAGACGCCGTTGATTTTCTATGGGAATTGCAGAAATGACTTCTAAGCCTCAAAATAATGACTTTTTTTCCTAAGGTGGTAGGAATGAAACTCAGTGCGGGCTGGATGGGGTCCCCCCTGGGCACCGCAGACCTAAGCTTGTTTAACTCCTACCTCTTAAAGGGACCGAGAAAAAATGACCTTTTCTGCACTCCAATGTAAGTCAATGGGGCGATTTTTTGGCTATGTGCTAGAAATGAAATTCAGTGCGGATTGGATGACAGGCACCCTAGGCACCCAGGATCGGCTTTAGTTTCACGTGTATCTCTTAAGCCGGCAGAGAAAACCCACCTGATATGCGCTCCACACAATTGAATAGAGACGCCGTTGATTTTCTATGGGAATTGCAGAAATGACTTCTAAGCCTCAAAATAATGACTTTTTTTCCTAAGGTGGTAGGAATGAAACTCAGTGCGGGCTGGATGGGGTCCCCCCTGGGCACCGCAGACCTAAGCTTGTTTAACTCCTACCTCTTAAAGGGACCGAGAAAAAATGACCTTTTCTGCACTCCAATGTAAGTCAATGGGGCGATTTTTTGGCTATGTGCTAGAAATGAAATTCAGTGCGGATTGGATGACAGGCACCCTAGGCACCCAGGATCGGCTTTAGTTTCACGTGTATCTCTTAAGCCGGCAGAGAAAACCCACCTGATATGCGCTCCACACAATTGAATAGAGACGCCGTTGATTTTCTATGGGAATTGCAGAAATGACTTCTAAGCCTCAAAATAATGACTTTTTTTCCTAAGGTGGTAGGAATGAAACTCAGTGCGGGCTGGATGGGGTCCCCCTGGGCACCGCAGACCTAAGCTTGTTTAACTCCTACCTCTTAAAGGGACCGAGAAAAAATGACCTTTTCTGCACTCCAATGTAAGTCAATGGGGCGATTTTTTGGCTATGTGCTAGAAATGAAATTCAGTGCGGATTGGATGACAGGCACCCTAGGCACCCAGGATCGGCTTTAGTTTCACGTGTATCTCTTAAGCCGGCAGAGAAAACCCACCTGATATGCGCTCCACACAATTGAATAGAGACGCCGTTGATTTTCTATGGGAATTGCAGAAATGACTTCTAAGCCTCAAAATAATGACTTTTTTTCCTAAGGTGGTAGGAATGAAACTCAGTGCGGGCTGGATGGGGTCCCCCTGGGCACCGCAGACCTAAGCTTGTTTAACTCCTACCTCTTAAAGGGACCGAGAAAAAATGACCTTTTCTGCACTCCAATGTAAGTCAATGGGGCGATTTTTTGGCTATGTGCTAGAAATGAAATTCAGTGCGGATTGGATGACAGGCACCCTAGGCACCCAGGATCGGCTTTAGTTTCACGTGTATCTCTTAAGCCGGCAGAGAAAACCCACCTGATATGCGCTCCACACAATTGAATAGAGACGCCGTTGATTTTCTATGGGAATTGCAGAAATGACTTCTAAGCCTCAAAATAATGACTTTTTTTCCTAAGGTGGTAGGAATGAAACTCAGTGCGGGCTGGATGGGGTCCCCCCTGGGCACCGCAGACCTAAGCTTGTTTAACTCCTACCTCTTAAAGGGACCGAGAAAAAATGACCTTTTCTGCACTCCAATGTAAGTCAATGGGGCGATTTTTTGGCTATGTGCTAGAAATGAAATTCAGTGCGGATTGGATGACAGGCACCCTAGGCACCCAGGATCGGCTTTAGTTTCACGTGTATCTCTTAAGCCGGCAGAGAAAACCCACCTGATATGCGCTCCACACAATTGAATAGAGACGCCGTTGATTTTCTATGGGAATTGCAGAAATGACTTCTAAGCCTCAAAATAATGACTTTTTTTCCTAAGGTGGTAGGAATGAAACTCAGTGCGGGCTGGATGGGGTCCCCCCTGGGCACCGCAGACCTAAGCTTGTTTAACTCCTACCTCTTAAAGGGACCGAGAAAAAATGACCTTTTCTGCACTCCAATGTAAGTCAATGGGGCGATTTTTTGGCTATGTGCTAGAAATGAAATTCAGTGCGGATTGGATGACAGGCACCCTAGGCACCCAGGATCGGCTTTAGTTTCACGTGTATCTCTTAAGCCGGCAGAGAAAACCCACCTGATATGCGCTCCACACAATTGAATAGAGACGCCGTTGATTTTCTATGGGAATTGCAGAAATGACTTCTAAGCCTCAAAATAATGACTTTTTTTCCTAAGGTGGTAGGAATGAAACTCAGTGCGGGCTGGATGGGGTCCCCCCTGGGCACCGCAGACCTAAGCTTGTTTAACTCCTACCTCTTAAAGGGACCGAGAAAAAATGACCTTTTCTGCACTCCAATGTAAGTCAATGGGGCGATTTTTTGGCTATGTGCTAGAAATGAAATTCAGTGCGGATTGGATGACAGGCACCCTAGGCACCCAGGATCGGCTTTAGTTTCACGTGTATCTCTTAAGCCGGCAGAGAAAACCCACCTGATATGCGCTCCACACAATTGAATAGAGACGCCGTTGATTTTCTATGGGAATTGCAGAAATGACTTCTAAGCCTCAAAATAATGACTTTTTTTCCTAAGGTGGTAGGAATGAAACTCAGTGCGGGCTGGATGGGGTCCCCCCTGGGCACCGCAGACCTAAGCTTGTTTAACTCCTACCTCTTAAAGGGACCGAGAAAAAATGACCTTTTCTGCACTCCAATGTAAGTCAATGGGGCGATTTTTTGGCTATGTGCTAGAAATGAAATTCAGTGCGGATTGGATGACAGGCACCCTAGGCACCCAGGATCGGCTTTAGTTTCACGTGTATCTCTTAAGCCGGCAGAGAAAACCCACCTGATATGCGCTCCACACAATTGAATAGAGACGCCGTTGATTTTCTATGGGAATTGCAGAAATGACTTCTAAGCCTCAAAATAATGACTTTTTTTCCTAAGGTGGTAGGAATGAAACTCAGTGCGGGCTGGATGGGGTCCCCCCTGGGCACCGCAGACCTAAGCTTGTTTAACTCCTACCTCTTAAAGGGACCGAGAAAAAATGACCTTTTCTGCACTCCAATGTAAGTCAATGGGGCGATTTTTTGGCTATGTGCTAGAAATGAAATTCAGTGCGGATTGGATGACAGGCACCCTAGGCACCCAGGATCGGCTTTAGTTTCACGTGTATCTCTTAAGCCGGCAGAGAAAACCCACCTGATATGCGCTCCACACAATTGAATAGAGACGCCGTTGATTTTCTATGGGAATTGCAGAAATGACTTCTAAGCCTCAAAATAATGACTTTTTTTCCTAAGGTGGTAGGAATGAAACTCAGTGCGGGCTGGATGGGGTCCCCCCTGGGCACCGCAGACCTAAGCTTGTTTAACTCCTACCTCTTAAAGGGACCGAGAAAAAATGACCTTTTCTGCACTCCAATGTAAGTCAATGGGGCGATTTTTTGGCTATGTGCTAGAAATGAAATTCAGTGCGGATTGGATGACAGGCACCCTAGGCACCCAGGATCGGCTTTAGTTTCACGTGTATCTCTTAAGCCGGCAGAGAAAACCCACCTGATATGCGCTCCACACAATTGAATAGAGACGCCGTTGATTTTCTATGGGAATTGCAGAAATGACTTCTAAGCCTCAAAATAATGACTTTTTTTCCTAAGGTGGTAGGAATGAAACTCAGTGCGGGCTGGATGGGGTCCCCCCTGGGCACCGCAGACCTAAGCTTGTTTAACTCCTACCTCTTAAAGGGACCGAGAAAAAATGACCTTTTCTGCACTCCAATGTAAGTCAATGGGGCGATTTTTTGGCTATGTGCTAGAAATGAAATTCAGTGCGGATTGGATGACAGGCACCCTAGGCACCCAGGATCGGCTTTAGTTTCACGTGTATCTCTTAAGCCGGCAGAGAAAACCCACCTGATATGCGCTCCACACAATTGAATAGAGACGCCGTTGATTTTCTATGGGAATTGCAGAAATGACTTCTAAGCCTCAAAATAATGACTTTTTTCCTAAGGTGGTAGGAATGAAACTCAGTGCGGGCTGGATGGGGTCCCCCCTGGGCACCGCAGACCTAAGCTTGTTTAACTCCTACCTCTTAAAGGGACCGAGAAAAAATGACCTTTTCTGCACTCCAATGTAAGTCAATGGGGCGATTTTTTGGCTATGTGCTAGAAATGAAATTCAGTGCGGATTGGATGACAGGCACCCTAGGCACCCAGGATCGGCTTTAGTTTCACGTGTATCTCTTAAGCCGGCAGAGAAAACCCACCTGATATGCGCTCCACACAATTGAATAGAGACGCCGTTGATTTTCTATGGGAATTGCAGAAATGACTTCTAAGCCTCAAAATAATGACTTTTTTTCCTAAGGTGGTAGGAATGAAACTCAGTGCGGGCTGGATGGGGTCCCCCCTGGGCACCGCAGACCTAAGCTTGTTTAACTCCTACCTCTTAAAGGGACCGAGAAAAAATGACCTTTTCTGCACTCCAATGTAAGTCAATGGGGCGATTTTTTGGCTATGTGCTAGAAATGAAATTCAGTGCGGATTGGATGACAGGCACCCTAGGCACCCAGGATCGGCTTTAGTTTCACGTGTATCTCTTAAGCCGGCAGAGAAAACCCACCTGATATGCGCTCCACACAATTGAATAGAGACGCCGTTGATTTTCTATGGGAATTGCAGAAATGACTTCTAAGCCTCAAAATAATGACTTTTTTTCCTAAGGTGGTAGGAATGAAACTCAGTGCGGGCTGGATGGGGTCCCCCCTGGGCACCGCAGACCTAAGCTTGTTTAACTCCTACCTCTTAAAGGGACCGAGAAAAAATGACCTTTTCTGCACTCCAATGTAAGTCAATGGGGCGATTTTTTGGCTATGTGCTAGAAATGAAATTCAGTGCGGATTGGATGACAGGCACCCTAGGCACCCAGGATCGGCTTTAGTTTCACGTGTATCTCTTAAGCCGGCAGAGAAAACCCACCTGATATGCGCTCCACACAATTGAATAGAGACGCCGTTGATTTTCTATGGGAATTGCAGAAATGACTTCTAAGCCTCAAAATAATGACTTTTTTTCCTAAGGTGGTAGGAATGAAACTCAGTGCGGGCTGGATGGGGTCCCCCCTGGGCACCGCAGACCTAAGCTTGTTTAACTCCTACCTCTTAAAGGGACCGAGAAAAAATGACCTTTTCTGCACTCCAATGTAAGTCAATGGGGCGATTTTTTGGCTATGTGCTAGAAATGAAATTCAGTGCGGATTGGATGACAGGCACCCTAGGCACCCAGGATCGGCTTTAGTTTCACGTGTATCTCTTAAGCCGGCAGAGAAAACCCACCTGATATGCGCTCCACACAATTGAATAGAGACGCCGTTGATTTTCTATGGGAATTGCAGAAATGACTTCTAAGCCTCAAAATAATGACTTTTTTTCCTAAGGTGGTAGGAATGAAACTCAGTGCGGGCTGGATGGGGTCCCCCCTGGGCACCGCAGACCTAAGCTTGTTTAACTCCTACCTCTTAAAGGGACCGAGAAAAAATGACCTTTTCTGCACTCCAATGTAAGTCAATGGGGCGATTTTTTGGCTATGTGCTAGAAATGAAATTCAGTGCGGATTGGATGACAGGCACCCTAGGCACCCAGGATCGGCTTTAGTTTCACGTGTATCTCTTAAGCCGGCAGAGAAAACCCACCTGATATGCGCTCCACACAATTGAATTAGAGACGCCGTTGATTTTCTATGGGAATTGCAGAAATGACTTCTAAGCCTCAAAATAATGACTTTTTTTCCTAAGGTGGTAGGAATGAAACTCAGTGCGGGCTGGATGGGGTCCCCCCTGGGCACCGCAGACCTAAGCTTGTTTAACTCCTACCTCTTAAAGGGACCGAGAAAAAATGACCTTTTCTGCACTCCAATGTAAGTCAATGGGGCGATTTTTTGGCTATGTGCTAGAAATGAAATTCAGTGCGGATTGGATGACAGGCACCCTAGGCACCCAGGATCGGCTTTAGTTTCACGTGTATCTCTTAAGCCGGCAGAGAAAACCCACCTGATATGCGCTCCACACAATTGAATAGAGACGCCGTTGATTTTCTATGGGAATTGCAGAAATGACTTCTAAGCCTCAAAATAATGACTTTTTTTCCTAAGGTGGTAGGAATGAAACTCAGTGCGGGCTGGATGGGGTCCCCCCTGGGCACCGCAGACCTAAGCTTGTTTAACTCCTACCTCTTAAAGGGACCGAGAAAAAATGACCTTTTCTGCACTCCAATGTAAGTCAATGGGGCGATTTTTTGGCTATGTGCTAGAAATGAAATTCAGTGCGGATTGGATGACAGGCACCCTAGGCACCCAGGATCGGCTTTAGTTTCACGTGTATCTCTTAAGCCGGCAGAGAAAACCCACCTGATATGCGCTCCACACAATTGAATAGAGACGCCGTTGATTTTCTATGGGAATTGCAGAAATGACTTCTAAGCCTCAAAATAATGACTTTTTTTCCTAAGGTGGTAGGAATGAAACTCAGTGCGGGCTGGATGGGGTCCCCCCTGGGCACCGCAGACCTAAGCTTGTTTAACTCCTACCTCTTAAAGGGACCGAGAAAAAATGACCTTTTCTGCACTCCAATGTAAGTCAATGGGGCGATTTTTTGGCTATGTGCTAGAAATGAAATTCAGTGCGGATTGGATGACAGGCACCCTAGGCACCCAGGATCGGCTTTAGTTTCACGTGTATCTCTTAAGCCGGCAGAGAAAACCCACCTGATATGCGCTCCACACAATTGAATAGAGACGCCGTTGATTTTCTATGGGAATTGCAGAAATGACTTCTAAGCCTCAAAATAATGACTTTTTTTCCTAAGGTGGTAGGAATGAAACTCAGTGCGGGCTGGATGGGGTCCCCCCTGGGCACCGCAGACCTAAGCTTGTTTAACTCCTACCTCTTAAAGGGACCGAGAAAAAATGACCTTTTCTGCACTCCAATGTAAGTCAATGGGGCGATTTTTTGGCTATGTGCTAGAAATGAAATTCAGTGCGGATTGGATGACAGGCACCCTAGGCACCCAGGATCGGCTTTAGTTTCACGTGTATCTCTTAAGCCGGCAGAGAAAACCCACCTGATATGCGCTCCACACAATTGAATAGAGACGCCGTTGATTTTCTATGGGAATTGCAGAAATGACTTCTAAGCCTCAAAATAATGACTTTTTTTCCTAAGGTGGTAGGAATGAAACTCAGTGCGGGCTGGATGGGGTCCCCCTGGGCACCGCAGACCTAAGCTTGTTTAACTCCTACCTCTTAAAGGGACCGAGAAAAAATGACCTTTTCTGCACTCCAATGTAAGTCAATGGGGCGATTTTTTGGCTATGTGCTAGAAATGAAATTCAGTGCGGATTGGATGACAGGCACCCTAGGCACCCAGGATCGGCTTTAGTTTCACGTGTATCTCTTAAGCCGGCAGAGAAAACCCACCTGATATGCGCTCCACACAATTGAATAGAGACGCCGTTGATTTTCTATGGGAATTGCAGAAATGACTTCTAAGCCTCAAAATAATGACTTTTTTTCCTAAGGTGGTAGGAATGAAACTCAGTGCGGGCTGGATGGGGTCCCCCTGGGCACCGCAGACCTAAGCTTGTTTAACTCCTACCTCTTAAAGGGACCGAGAAAAAATGACCTTTTCTGCACTCCAATGTAAGTCAATGGGGCGATTTTTTGGCTATGTGCTAGAAATGAAATTCAGTGCGGATTGGATGACAGGCACCCTAGGCACCCAGGATCGGCTTTAGTTTCACGTGTATCTCTTAAGCCGGCAGAGAAAACCCACCTGATATGCGCTCCACACAATTGAATAGAGACGCCGTTGATTTTCTATGGGAATTGCAGAAATGACTTCTAAGCCTCAAAATAATGACTTTTTTTCCTAAGGTGGTAGGAATGAAACTCAGTGCGGGCTGGATGGGGTCCCCCCTGGGCACCGCAGACCTAAGCTTGTTTAACTCCTACCTCTTAAAGGGACCGAGAAAAAATGACCTTTTCTGCACTCCAATGTAAGTCAATGGGGCGATTTTTTGGCTATGTGCTAGAAATGAAATTCAGTGCGGATTGGATGACAGGCACCCTAGGCACCCAGGATCGGCTTTAGTTTCACGTGTATCTCTTAAGCCGGCAGAGAAAACCCACCTGATATGCGCTCCACACAATTGAATAGAGACGCCGTTGATTTTCTATGGGAATTGCAGAAATGACTTCTAAGCCTCAAAATAATGACTTTTTTTCCTAAGGTGGTAGGAATGAAACTCAGTGCGGGCTGGATGGGGTCCCCCCTGGGCACCGCAGACCTAAGCTTGTTTAACTCCTACCTCTTAAAGGGACCGAGAAAAAATGACCTTTTCTGCACTCCAATGTAAGTCAATGGGGCGATTTTTTGGCTATGTGCTAGAAATGAAATTCAGTGCGGATTGGATGACAGGCACCCTAGGCACCCAGGATCGGCTTTAGTTTCACGTGTATCTCTTAAGCCGGCAGAGAAAACCCACCTGATATGCGCTCCACACAATTGAATAGAGACGCCGTTGATTTTCTATGGGAATTGCAGAAATGACTTCTAAGCCTCAAAATAATGACTTTTTTTCCTAAGGTGGTAGGAATGAAACTCAGTGCGGGCTGGATGGGGTCCCCCCTGGGCACCGCAGACCTAAGCTTGTTTAACTCCTACCTCTTAAAGGGACCGAGAAAAAATGACCTTTTCTGCACTCCAATGTAAGTCAATGGGGCGATTTTTTGGCTATGTGCTAGAAATGAAATTCAGTGCGGATTGGATGACAGGCACCCTAGGCACCCAGGATCGGCTTTAGTTTCACGTGTATCTCTTAAGCCGGCAGAGAAAACCCACCTGATATGCGCTCCACACAATTGAATAGAGACGCCGTTGATTTTCTATGGGAATTGCAGAAATGACTTCTAAGCCTCAAAATAATGACTTTTTTTCCTAAGGTGGTAGGAATGAAACTCAGTGCGGGCTGGATGGGGTCCCCCTGGGCACCGCAGACCTAAGCTTGTTTAACTCCTACCTCTTAAAGGGACCGAGAAAAAATGACCTTTTCTGCACTCCAATGTAAGTCAATGGGGCGATTTTTTGGCTATGTGCTAGAAATGAAATTCAGTGCGGATTGGATGACAGGCACCCTAGGCACCCAGGATCGGCTTTAGTTTCACGTGTATCTCTTAAGCCGGCAGAGAAAACCCACCTGATATGCGCTCCACACAATTGAATAGAGACGCCGTTGATTTTCTATGGGAATTGCAGAAATGACTTCTAAGCCTCAAAATAATGACTTTTTTTCCTAAGGTGGTAGGAATGAAACTCAGTGCGGGCTGGATGGGGTCCCCCCTGGGCACCGCAGACCTAAGCTTGTTTAACTCCTACCTCTTAAAGGGACCGAGAAAAAATGACCTTTTCTGCACTCCAATGTAAGTCAATGGGGCGATTTTTTGGCTATGTGCTAGAAATGAAATTCAGTGCGGATTGGATGACAGGCACCCTAGGCACCCAGGATCGGCTTTAGTTTCACGTGTATCTCTTAAGCCGGCAGAGAAAACCACCTGATATGCGCTCCACACAATTGAATAGAGACGCCGTTGATTTTCTATGGGAATTGCAGAAATGACTTCTAAGCCTCAAAATAATGACTTTTTTTCCTAAGGTGGTAGGAATGAAACTCAGTGCGGGCTGGATGGGGTCCCCCCTGGGCACCGCAGACCTAAGCTTGTTTAACTCCTACCTCTTAAAGGGACCGAGAAAAAATGACCTTTTCTGCACTCCAATGTAAGTCAATGGGGCGATTTTTTGGCTATGTGCTAGAAATGAAATTCAGTGCGGATTGGATGACAGGCACCCTAGGCACCCAGGATCGGCTTTAGTTTCACGTGTATCTCTTAAGCCGGCAGAGAAAACCCACCTGATATGCGCTCCACACAATTGAATAGAGACGCCGTTGATTTTCTATGGGAATTGCAGAAATGACTTCTAAGCCTCAAAATAATGACTTTTTTTCCTAAGGTGGTAGGAATGAAACTCAGTGCGGGCTGGATGGGGTCCCCCCTGGGCACCGCAGACCTAAGCTTGTTTAACTCCTACCTCTTAAAGGGACCGAGAAAAAATGACCTTTTCTGCACTCCAATGTAAGTCAATGGGGCGATTTTTTGGCTATGTGCTAGAAATGAAATTCAGTGCGGATTGGATGACAGGCACCCTAGGCACCCAGGATCGGCTTTAGTTTCACGTGTATCTCTTAAGCCGGCAGAGAAAACCCACCTGATATGCGCTCCACACAATTGAATAGAGACGCCGTTGATTTTCTATGGGAATTGCAGAAATGACTTCTAAGCCTCAAAATAATGACTTTTTTTCCTAAGGTGGTAGGAATGAAACTCAGTGCGGGCTGGATGGGGTCCCCCCTGGGCACCGCAGACCTAAGCTTGTTTAACTCCTACCTCTTAAAGGGACCGAGAAAAAATGACCTTTTCTGCACTCCAATGTAAGTCAATGGGGCGATTTTTTGGCTATGTGCTAGAAATGAAATTCAGTGCGGATTGGATGACAGGCACCCTAGGCACCCAGGATCGGCTTTAGTTTCACGTGTATCTCTTAAGCCGGCAGAGAAAACCCACCTGATATGCGCTCCACACAATTGAATAGAGACGCCGTTGATTTTCTATGGGAATTGCAGAAATGACTTCTAAGCCTCAAAATAATGACTTTTTTTCCTAAGGTGGTAGGAATGAAACTCAGTGCGGGCTGGATGGGGTCCCCCCTGGGCACCGCAGACCTAAGCTTGTTTAACTCCTACCTCTTAAAGGGACCGAGAAAAAATGACCTTTTCTGCACTCCAATGTAAGTCAATGGGGCGATTTTTTGGCTATGTGCTAGAAATGAAATTCAGTGCGGATTGGATGACAGGCACCCTAGGCACCCAGGATCGGCTTTAGTTTCACGTGTATCTCTTAAGCCGGCAGAGAAAACCCACCTGATATGCGCTCCACACAATTGAATAGAGACGCCATTGATTTTCTATGGGAATTGCAGAAATGACTTCTAAGCCTCAAAATAATGACTTTTTTTCCTAAGGTGGTAGGAATGAAACTCAGTGCGGGCTGGATGGGGTCCCCCTGGGCACCGCAGACCTAAGCTTGTTTAACTCCTACCTCTTAAAGGGACCGAGAAAAAATGACCTTTTCTGCACTCCAATGTAAGTCAATGGGGCGATTTTTTGGCTATGTGCTAGAAATGAAATTCAGTGCGGATTGGATGACAGGCACCCTAGGCACCCAGGATCGGCTTTAGTTTCACGTGTATCTCTTAAGCCGGCAGAGAAAACCCACCTGATATGCGCTCCACACAATTGAATAGAGACGCCGTTGATTTTCTATGGGAATTGCAGAAATGACTTCTAAGCCTCAAAATAATGACTTTTTTTCCTAAGGTGGTAGGAATGAAACTCAGTGCGGGCTGGATGGGGTCCCCCCTGGGCACCGCAGACCTAAGCTTGTTTAACTCCTACCTCTTAAAGGGACCGAGAAAAAATGACCTTTTCTGCACTCCAATGTAAGTCAATGGGGCGATTTTTTGGCTATGTGCTAGAAATGAAATTCAGTGCGGATTGGATGACAGGCACCCTAGGCACCCAGGATCGGCTTTAGTTTCACGTGTATCTCTTAAGCCGGCAGAGAAAACCCACCTGATATGCGCTCCACACAATTGAATAGAGACGCCGTTGATTTTCTATGGGAATTGCAGAAATGACTTCTAAGCCTCAAAATAATGACTTTTTTTCCTAAGGTGGTAGGAATGAAACTCAGTGCGGGCTGGATGGGGTCCCCCCTGGGCACCGCAGACCTAAGCTTGTTTAACTCCTACCTCTTAAAGGGACCGAGAAAAAATGACCTTTTCTGCACTCCAATGTAAGTCAATGGGGCGATTTTTTGGCTATGTGCTAGAAATGAAATTCAGTGCGGATTGGATGACAGGCACCCTAGGCACCCAGGATCGGCTTTAGTTTCACGTGTATCTCTTAAGCCGGCAGAGAAAACCACCTGATATGCGCTCCACACAATTGAATAGAGACGCCGTTGATTTTCTATGGGAATTGCAGAAATGACTTCTAAGCCTCAAAATAATGACTTTTTTTCCTAAGGTGGTAGGAATGAAACTCAGTGCGGGCTGGATGGGGTCCCCCTGGGCACCGCAGACCTAAGCTTGTTTAACTCCTACCTCTTAAAGGGACCGAGAAAAAATGACCTTTTCTGCACTCCAATGTAAGTCAATGGGGCGATTTTTTGGCTATGTGCTAGAAATGAAATTCAGTGCGGATTGGATGACAGGCACCCTAGGCACCCAGGATCGGCTTTAGTTTCACGTGTATCTCTTAAGCCGGCAGAGAAAACCCACCTGATATGCGCTCCACACAATTGAATAGAGACGCCGTTGATTTTCTATGGGAATTGCAGAAATGACTTCTAAGCCTCAAAATAATGACTTTTTTTCCTAAGGTGGTAGGAATGAAACTCAGTGCGGGCTGGATGGGGTCCCCCTGGGCACCGCAGACCTAAGCTTGTTTAACTCCTACCTCTTAAAGGGACCGAGAAAAAATGACCTTTTCTGCACTCCAATGTAAGTCAATGGGGCGATTTTTTGGCTATGTGCTAGAAATGAAATTCAGTGCGGATTGGATGACAGGCACCCTAGGCACCCAGGATCGGCTTTAGTTTCACGTGTATCTCTTAAGCCGGCAGAGAAAACCCACCTGATATGCGCTCCACACAATTGAATAGAGACGCCGTTGATTTTCTATGGGAATTGCAGAAATGACTTCTAAGCCTCAAAATAATGACTTTTTTTCCTAAGGTGGTAGGAATGAAACTCAGTGCGGGCTGGATGGGGTCCCCCCTGGGCACCGCAGACCTAAGCTTGTTTAACTCCTACCTCTTAAAGGGACCGAGAAAAAATGACCTTTTCTGCACTCCAATGTAAGTCAATGGGGCGATTTTTGGCTATGTGCTAGAAATGAAATTCAGTGCGGATTGGATGACAGGCACCCTAGGCACCCAGGATCGGCTTTAGTTTCACGTGTATCTCTTAAGCCGGCAGAGAAAACCCACCTGATATGCGCTCCACACAATTGAATAGAGACGCCGTTGATTTTCTATGGGAATTGCAGAAATGACTTCTAAGCCTCAAAATAATGACTTTTTTTCCTAAGGTGGTAGGAATGAAACTCAGTGCGGGCTGGATGGGGTCCCCCTGGGCACCGCAGACCTAAGCTTGTTTAACTCCTACCTCTTAAAGGGACCGAGAAAAAATGACCTTTTCTGCACTCCAATGTAAGTCAATGGGGCGATTTTTGGCTATGTGCTAGAAATGAAATTCAGTGCGGATTGGATGACAGGCACCCTAGGCACCCAGGATCGGCTTTAGTTTCACGTGTATCTCTTAAGCCGGCAGAGAAAACCCACCTGATATGCGCTCCACACAATTGAATAGAGACGCCGTTGATTTTCTATGGGAATTGCAGAAATGACTTCTAAGCCTCAAAATAATGACTTTTTTTCCTAAGGTGGTAGGAATGAAACTCAGTGCGGGCTGGATGGGGTCCCCCTGGGCACCGCAGACCTAAGCTTGTTTAACTCCTACCTCTTAAAGGGACCGAGAAAAAATGACCTTTTCTGCACTCCAATGTAAGTCAATGGGGCGATTTTTTGGCTATGTGCTAGAAATGAAATTCAGTGCGGATTGGATGACAGGCACCCTAGGCACCCAGGATCGGCTTTAGTTTCACGTGTATCTCTTAAGCCGGCAGAGAAAACCCACCTGATATGCGCTCCACACAATTGAATAGAGACGCCGTTGATTTTCTATGGGAATTGCAGAAATGACTTCTAAGCCTCAAAATAATGACTTTTTTTCCTAAGGTGGTAGGAATGAAACTCAGTGCGGGCTGGATGGGGTCCCCCTGGGCACCGCAGACCTAAGCTTGTTTAACTCCTACCTCTTAAAGGGACCGAGAAAAAATGACCTTTTCTGCACTCCAATGTAAGTCAATGGGGCGATTTTTTGGCTATGTGCTAGAAATGAAATTCAGTGCGGATTGGATGACAGGCACCCTAGGCACCCAGGATCGGCTTTAGTTTCACGTGTATCTCTTAAGCCGGCAGAGAAAACCCACCTGATATGCGCTCCACACAATTGAATAGAGACGCCGTTGATTTTCTATGGGAATTGCAGAAATGACTTCTAAGCCTCAAAATAATGACTTTTTTTCCTAAGGTGGTAGGAATGAAACTCAGTGCGGGCTGGATGGGGTCCCCCCTGGGCACCGCAGACCTAAGCTTGTTTAACTCCTACCTCTTAAAGGGACCGAGAAAAAATGACCTTTTCTGCACTCCAATGTAAGTCAATGGGGCGATTTTTTGGCTATGTGCTAGAAATGAAATTCAGTGCGGATTGGATGACAGGCACCCTAGGCACCCAGGATCGGCTTTAGTTTCACGTGTATCTCTTAAGCCGGCAGAGAAAACCCACCTGATATGCGCTCCACACAATTGAATAGAGACGCCGTTGATTTTCTATGGGAATTGCAGAAATGACTTCTAAGCCTCAAAATAATGACTTTTTTTCCTAAGGTGGTAGGAATGAAACTCAGTGCGGGCTGGATGGGGTCCCCCCTGGGCACCGCAGACCTAAGCTTGTTTAACTCCTACCTCTTAAAGGGACCGAGAAAAAATGACCTTTTCTGCACTCCAATGTAAGTCAATGGGGCGATTTTTTGGCTATGTGCTAGAAATGAAATTCAGTGCGGATTGGATGACAGGCACCCTAGGCACCCAGGATCGGCTTTAGTTTCACGTGTATCTCTTAAGCCGGCAGAGAAAACCCACCTGATATGCGCTCCACACAATTGAATAGAGACGCCGTTGATTTTCTATGGGAATTGCAGAAATGACTTCTAAGCCTCAAAATAATGACTTTTTTTCCTAAGGTGGTAGGAATGAAACTCAGTGCGGGCTGGATGGGGTCCCCCCTGGGCACCGCAGACCTAAGCTTGTTTAACTCCTACCTCTTAAAGGGACCGAGAAAAAATGACCTTTTCTGCACTCCAATGTAAGTCAATGGGGCGATTTTTTGGCTATGTGCTAGAAATGAAATTCAGTGCGGATTGGATGACAGGCACCCTAGGCACCCAGGATCGGCTTTAGTTTCACGTGTATCTCTTAAGCCGGCAGAGAAAACCCACCTGATATGCGCTCCACACAATTGAATAGAGACGCCGTTGATTTTCTATGGGAATTGCAGAAATGACTTCTAAGCCTCAAAATAATGACTTTTTTTCCTAAGGTGGTAGGAATGAAACTCAGTGCGGGCTGGATGGGGTCCCCCTGGGCACCGCAGACCTAAGCTTGTTTAACTCCTACCTCTTAAAGGGACCGAGAAAAAATGACCTTTTCTGCACTCCAATGTAAGTCAATGGGGCGATTTTTTGGCTATGTGCTAGAAATGAAATTCAGTGCGGATTGGATGACAGGCACCCTAGGCACCCAGGATCGGCTTTAGTTTCACGTGTATCTCTTAAGCCGGCAGAGAAAACCCACCTGATATGCGCTCCACACAATTGAATAGAGACGCCGTTGATTTTCTATGGGAATTGCAGAAATGACTTCTAAGCCTCAAAATAATGACTTTTTTTCCTAAGGTGGTAGGAATGAAACTCAGTGCGGGCTGGATGGGGTCCCCCCTGGGCACCGCAGACCTAAGCTTGTTTAACTCCTACCTCTTAAAGGGACCGAGAAAAAATGACCTTTTCTGCACTCCAATGTAAGTCAATGGGGCGATTTTTGGCTATGTGCTAGAAATGAAATTCAGTGCGGATTGGATGACAGGCACCCTAGGCACCCAGGATCGGCTTTAGTTTCACGTGTATCTCTTAAGCCGGCAGAGAAAACCCACCTGATATGCGCTCCACACAATTGAATAGAGACGCCGTTGATTTTCTATGGGAATTGCAGAAATGACTTCTAAGCCTCAAAATAATGACTTTTTTTCCTAAGGTGGTAGGAATGAAACTCAGTGCGGGCTGGATGGGGTCCCCCCTGGGCACCGCAGACCTAAGCTTGTTTAACTCCTACCTCTTAAAGGGACCGAGAAAAAATGACCTTTTCTGCACTCCAATGTAAGTCAATGGGGCGATTTTTGGCTATGTGCTAGAAATGAAATTCAGTGCGGATTGGATGACAGGCACCCTAGGCACCCAGGATCGGCTTTAGTTTCACGTGTATCTCTTAAGCCGGCAGAGAAAACCCACCTGATATGCGCTCCACACAATTGAATAGAGACGCCGTTGATTTTCTATGGGAATTGCAGAAATGACTTCTAAGCCTCAAAATAATGACTTTTTTTCCTAAGGTGGTAGGAATGAAACTCAGTGCGGGCTGGATGGGGTCCCCCCTGGGCACCGCAGACCTAAGCTTGTTTAACTCCTACCTCTTAAAGGGACCGAGAAAAAATGACCTTTTCTGCACTCCAATGTAAGTCAATGGGGCGATTTTTTGGCTATGTGCTAGAAATGAAATTCAGTGCGGATTGGATGACAGGCACCCTAGGCACCCAGGATCGGCTTTAGTTTCACGTGTATCTCTTAAGCCGGCAGAGAAAACCCACCTGATATGCGCTCCACACAATTGAATAGAGACGCCGTTGATTTTCTATGGGAATTGCAGAAATGACTTCTAAGCCTCAAAATAATGACTTTTTTTCCTAAGGTGGTAGGAATGAAACTCAGTGCGGGCTGGATGGGGTCCCCCTGGGCACCGCAGACCTAAGCTTGTTTAACTCCTACCTCTTAAAGGGACCGAGAAAAAATGACCTTTTCTGCACTCCAATGTAAGTCAATGGGGCGATTTTTTGGCTATGTGCTAGAAATGAAATTCAGTGCGGATTGGATGACAGGCACCCTAGGCACCCAGGATCGGCTTTAGTTTCACGTGTATCTCTTAAGCCGGCAGAGAAAACCCACCTGATATGCGCTCCACACAATTGAATAGAGACGCCGTTGATTTTCTATGGGAATTGCAGAAATGACTTCTAAGCCTCAAAATAATGACTTTTTTTCCTAAGGTGGTAGGAATGAAACTCAGTGCGGGCTGGATGGGGTCCCCCTGGGCACCGCAGACCTAAGCTTGTTTAACTCCTACCTCTTAAAGGGACCGAGAAAAAATGACCTTTTCTGCACTCCAATGTAAGTCAATGGGGCGATTTTTGGCTATGTGCTAGAAATGAAATTCAGTGCGGATTGGATGACAGGCACCCTAGGCACCCAGGATCGGCTTTAGTTTCACGTGTATCTCTTAAGCCGGCAGAGAAAACCCACCTGATATGCGCTCCACACAATTGAATAGAGACGCCGTTGATTTTCTATGGGAATTGCAGAAATGACTTCTAAGCCTCAAAATAATGACTTTTTTTCCTAAGGTGGTAGGAATGAAACTCAGTGCGGGCTGGATGGGGTCCCCCTGGGCACCGCAGACCTAAGCTTGTTTAACTCCTACCTCTTAAAGGGACCGAGAAAAAATGACCTTTTCTGCACTCCAATGTAAGTCAATGGGGCGATTTTTTGGCTATGTGCTAGAAATGAAATTCAGTGCGGATTGGATGACAGGCACCCTAGGCACCCAGGATCGGCTTTAGTTTCACGTGTATCTCTTAAGCCGGCAGAGAAAACCCACCTGATATGCGCTCCACACAATTGAATAGAGACGCCGTTGATTTTCTATGGGAATTGCAGAAATGACTTCTAAGCCTCAAAATAATGACTTTTTTTCCTAAGGTGGTAGGAATGAAACTCAGTGCGGGCTGGATGGGGTCCCCCCTGGGCACCGCAGACCTAAGCTTGTTTAACTCCTACCTCTTAAAGGGACCGAGAAAAAATGACCTTTTCTGCACTCCAATGTAAGTCAATGGGGCGATTTTTTGGCTATGTGCTAGAAATGAAATTCAGTGCGGATTGGATGACAGGCACCCTAGGCACCCAGGATCGGCTTTAGTTTCACGTGTATCTCTTAAGCCGGCAGAGAAAATCCCACCTGATATGCGCTCCACACAATTGAATAGAGACGCCGTTGATTTTCTATGGGAATTGCAGAAATGACTTCTAAGCCTCAAAATAATGACTTTTTTTTCCTAAGGTGGTAGGAATGAAACTCAGTGCGGGCTGGATGGGGTCCCCCCTGGGCACCGCAGACCTAAGCTTGTTTAACTCCTACCTCTTAAAGGGACCGAGAAAAAATGACCTTTTCTGCACTCCAATGTAAGTCAATGGGGCGATTTTTTGGCTATGTGCTAGAAATGAAATTCAGTGCGGATTGGATGACAGGCACCCTAGGCACCCAGGATCGGCTTTAGTTTCACGTGTATCTCTTAAGCCGGCAGAGAAAACCCACCTGATATGCGCTCCACACAATTGAATAGAGACGCCGTTGATTTTCTATGGGAATTGCAGAAATGACTTCTAAGCCTCAAAATAATGACTTTTTTTCCTAAGGTGGTAGGAATGAAACTCAGTGCGGGCTGGATGGGGTCCCCCCTGGGCACCGCAGACCTAAGCTTGTTTAACTCCTACCTCTTAAAGGGACCGAGAAAAAATGACCTTTTCTGCACTCCAATGTAAGTCAATGGGGCGATTTTTTGGCTATGTGCTAGAAATGAAATTCAGTGCGGATTGGATGACAGGCACCCTAGGCACCCAGGATCGGCTTTAGTTTCACGTGTATCTCTTAAGCCGGCAGAGAAAACCCACCTGATATGCGCTCCACACAATTGAATTAGAGACGCCGTTGATTTTCTATGGGAATTGCAGAAATGACTTCTAAGCCTCAAAATAATGACTTTTTTTCCTAAGGTGGTAGGAATGAAACTCAGTGCGGGCTGGATGGGGTCCCCCCTGGGCACCGCAGACCTAAGCTTGTTTAACTCCTACCTCTTAAAGGGACCGAGAAAAAATGACCTTTTCTGCACTCCAATGTAAGTCAATGGGGCGATTTTTTGGCTATGTGCTAGAAATGAAATTCAGTGCGGATTGGATGACAGGCACCCTAGGCACCCAGGATCGGCTTTAGTTTCACGTGTATCTCTTAAGCCGGCAGAGAAAACCCACCTGATATGCGCTCCACACAATTGAATAGAGACGCCATTGATTTTCTATGGGAATTGCAGAAATGACTTCTAAGCCTCAAAATAATGACTTTTTTTCCTAAGGTGGTAGGAATGAAACTCAGTGCGGGCTGGATGGGGTCCCCCCTGGGCACCGCAGACCTAAGCTTGTTTAACTCCTACCTCTTAAAGGGACCGAGAAAAAATGACCTTTTCTGCACTCCAATGTAAGTCAATGGGGCGATTTTTTGGCTATGTGCTAGAAATGAAATTCAGTGCGGATTGGATGACAGGCACCCTAGGCACCCAGGATCGGCTTTAGTTTCACGTGTATCTCTTAAGCCGGCAGAGAAAACCCACCTGATATGCGCTCCACACAATTGAATTAGAGACGCCGTTGATTTTCTATGGGAATTGCAGAAATGACTTCTAAGCCTCAAAATAATGACTTTTTTTCCTAAGGTGGTAGGAATGAAACTCAGTGCGGGCTGGATGGGGTCCCCCCTGGGCACCGCAGACCTAAGCTTGTTTAACTCCTACCTCTTAAAGGGACCGAGAAAAAATGACCTTTTCTGCACTCCAATGTAAGTCAATGGGGCGATTTTTTGGCTATGTGCTAGAAATGAAATTCAGTGCGGATTGGATGACAGGCACCCTAGGCACCCAGGATCGGCTTTAGTTTCACGTGTATCTCTTAAGCCGGCAGAGAAAACCCACCTGATATGCGCTCCACACAATTGAATTAGAGACGCCGTTGATTTTCTATGGGAATTGCAGAAATGACTTCTAAGCCTCAAAATAATGACTTTTTTTCCTAAGGTGGTAGGAATGAAACTCAGTGCGGGCTGGATGGGGTCCCCCCTGGGCACCGCAGACCTAAGCTTGTTTAACTCCTACCTCTTAAAGGGACCGAGAAAAAATGACCTTTTCTGCACTCCAATGTAAGTCAATGGGGCGATTTTTTGGCTATGTGCTAGAAATGAAATTCAGTGCGGATTGGATGACAGGCACCCTAGGCACCCAGGATCGGCTTTAGTTTCACGTGTATCTCTTAAGCCGGCAGAGAAAACCCACCTGATATGCGCTCCACACAATTGAATAGAGACGCCGTTGATTTTCTATGGGAATTGCAGAAATGACTTCTAAGCCTCAAAATAATGACTTTTTTTCCTAAGGTGGTAGGAATGAAACTCAGTGCGGGCTGGATGGGGTCCCCCCTGGGCACCGCAGACCTAAGCTTGTTTAACTCCTACCTCTTAAAGGGACCGAGAAAAAATGACCTTTTCTGCACTCCAATGTAAGTCAATGGGGCGATTTTTTGGCTATGTGCTAGAAATGAAATTCAGTGCGGATTGGATGACAGGCACCCTAGGCACCCAGGATCGGCTTTAGTTTCACGTGTATCTCTTAAGCCGGCAGAGAAAACCCACCTGATATGCGCTCCACACAATTGAATAGAGACGCCGTTGATTTTCTATGGGAATTGCAGAAATGACTTCTAAGCCTCAAAATAATGACTTTTTTTCCTAAGGTGGTAGGAATGAAACTCAGTGCGGGCTGGATGGGGTCCCCCCTGGGCACCGCAGACCTAAGCTTGTTTAACTCCTACCTCTTAAAGGGACCGAGAAAAAATGACCTTTTCTGCACTCCAATGTAAGTCAATGGGGCGATTTTTTGGCTATGTGCTAGAAATGAAATTCAGTGCGGATTGGATGACAGGCACCCTAGGCACCCAGGATCGGCTTTAGTTTCACGTGTATCTCTTAAGCCGGCAGAGAAAACCCACCTGATATGCGCTCCACACAATTGAATAGAGACGCCGTTGATTTTCTATGGGAATTGCAGAAATGACTTCTAAGCCTCAAAATAATGACTTTTTTTTCCTAAGGTGGTAGGAATGAAACTCAGTGCGGGCTGGATGGGGTCCCCCCTGGGCACCGCAGACCTAAGCTTGTTTAACTCCTACCTCTTAAAGGGACCGAGAAAAAATGACCTTTTCTGCACTCCAATGTAAGTCAATGGGGCGATTTTTTGGCTATGTGCTAGAAATGAAATTCAGTGCGGATTGGATGACAGGCACCCTAGGCACCCAGGATCGGCTTTAGTTTCACGTGTATCTCTTAAGCCGGCAGAGAAAACCCACCTGATATGCGCTCCACACAATTGAATAGAGACGCCGTTGATTTTCTATGGGAATTGCAGAAATGACTTCTAAGCCTCAAAATAATGACTTTTTTTCCTAAGGTGGTAGGAATGAAACTCAGTGCGGGCTGGATGGGGTCCCCCCTGGGCACCGCAGACCTAAGCTTGTTTAACTCCTACCTCTTAAAGGGACCGAGAAAAAATGACCTTTTCTGCACTCCAATGTAAGTCAATGGGGCGATTTTTTGGCTATGTGCTAGAAATGAAATTCAGTGCGGATTGGATGACAGGCACCCTAGGCACCCAGGATCGGCTTTAGTTTCACGTGTATCTCTTAAGCCGGCAGAGAAAACCCACCTGATATGCGCTCCACACAATTGAATAGAGACGCCAGTTGATTTTCTATGGGAATTGCAGAAATGACTTCTAAGCCTCAAAATAATGACTTTTTTTCCTAAGGTGGTAGGAATGAAACTCAGTGCGGGCTGGATGGGGTCCCCCCTGGGCACCGCAGACCTAAGCTTGTTTAACTCCTACCTCTTAAAGGGACCGAGAAAAAATGACCTTTTCTGCACTCCAATGTAAGTCAATGGGGCGATTTTTTGGCTATGTGCTAGAAATGAAATTCAGTGCGGATTGGATGACAGGCACCCTAGGCACCCAGGATCGGCTTTAGTTTCACGTGTATCTCTTAAGCCGGCAGAGAAAACCCACCTGATATGCGCTCCACACAATTGAATTAGAGACGCCGTTGATTTTCTATGGGAATTGCAGAAATGACTTCTAAGCCTCAAAATAATGACTTTTTTTCCTAAGGTGGTAGGAATGAAACTCAGTGCGGGCTGGATGGGGTCCCCCCTGGGCACCGCAGACCTAAGCTTGTTTAACTCCTACCTCTTAAAGGGACCGAGAAAAAATGACCTTTTCTGCACTCCAATGTAAGTCAATGGGGCGATTTTTTGGCTATGTTCTAGAAATGAAATTCAGTGCGGATTGGATGACAGGCACCCTAGGCACCCAGGATCGGCTTTAGTTTCACGTGTATCTCTTAAGCCGGCAGAGAAAACCCACCTGATATGCGCTCCACACAATTGAATAGAGACGCCGTTGATTTTCTATGGGAATTGCAGAAATGACTTCTAAGCCTCAAAATAATGACTTTTTTTCCTAAGGTGGTAGGAATGAAACTCAGTGCGGGCTGGATGGGGTCCCCCCTGGGCACCGCAGACCTAAGCTTGTTTAACTCCTACCTCTTAAAGGGACCGAGAAAAAATGACCTTTTCTGCACTCCAATGTAAGTCAATGGGGCGATTTTTTTGGCTATGTGCTAGAAATGAAATTCAGTGCGGATTGGATGACAGGCACCCTAGGCACCCAGGATCGGCTTTAGTTTCACGTGTATCTCTTAAGCCGGCAGAGAAAACCCACCTGATATGCGCTCCACACAATTGAATAGAGACGCCGTTGATTTTCTATGGGAATTGCAGAAATGACTTCTAAGCCTCAAAATAATGACTTTTTTTCCTAAGGTGGTAGGAATGAAACTCAGTGCGGGCTGGATGGGGTCCCCCCTGGGCACCGCAGACCTAAGCTTGTTTAACTCCTACCTCTTAAAGGCACCGAGAAAAAATGACCTTTTCTGCACTCCAATGTAAGTCAATGGGGCGATTTTTTGGCTATGTGCTAGAAATGAAATTCAGTGCGGATTGGATGACAGGCACCCTAGGCACCCAGGATCGGCTTTAGTTTCACGTGTATCTCTTAAGCCGGCAGAGAAAACCCACCTGATATGCGCTCCACACAATTGAATAGAGACGCCGTTGATTTTCTATGGGAATTGCAGAAATGACTTCTAAGCCTCAAAATAATGACTTTTTTTCCTAAGGTGGTAGGAATGAAACTCAGTGCGGGCTGGATGGGGTCCCCCCTGGGCACCGCAGACCTAAGCTTGTTTAACTCCTACCTCTTAAAGGGACCGAGAAAAAATGACCTTTTCTGCACTCCAATGTAAGTCAATGGGGCGATTTTTTGGCTATGTGCTAGAAATGAAATTCAGTGCGGATTGGATGACAGGCACCCTAGGCACCCAGGATCGGCTTTAGTTTCACGTGTATCTCTTAAGCCGGCAGAGAAAACCCACCTGATATGCGCTCCACACAATTGAATAGAGACGCCGTTGATTTTCTATGGGAATTGCAGAAATGACTTCTAAGCCTCAAAATAATGACTTTTTTTCCTAAGGTGGTAGGAATGAAACTCAGTGCGGGCTGGATGGGGTCCCCCCTGGGCACCGCAGACCTAAGCTTGTTTAACTCCTACCTCTTAAAGGGACCGAGAAAAAATGACCTTTTCTGCACTCCAATGTAAGTCAATGGGGCGATTTTTTGGCTATGTGCTAGAAATGAAATTCAGTGCGGATTGGATGACAGGCACCCTAGGCACCCAGGATCGGCTTTAGTTTCACGTGTATCTCTTAAGCCGGCAGAGAAAACCCACCTGATATGCGCTCCACACAATTGAATAGAGACGCCGTTGATTTTCTATGGGAATTGCAGAAATGACTTCTAAGCCTCAAAATAATGACTTTTTTTCCTAAGGTGGTAGGAATGAAACTCAGTGCGGGCTGGATGGGGTCCCCCCTGGGCACCGCAGACCTAAGCTTGTTTAACTCCTACCTCTTAAAGGGACCGAGAAAAAATGACCTTTTCTGCACTCCAATGTAAGTCAATGGGGCGATTTTTTGGCTATGTGCTAGAAATGAAATTCAGTGCGGATTGGATGACAGGCACCCTAGGCACCCAGGATCGGCTTTAGTTTCACGTGTATCTCTTAAGCCGGCAGAGAAAACCCACCTGATATGCGCTCCACACAATTGAATAGAGACGCCGTTGATTTTCTATGGGAATTGCAGAAATGACTTCTAAGCCTCAAAATAATGACTTTTTTTCCTAAGGTGGTAGGAATGAAACTCAGTGCGGGCTGGATGGGGTCCCCCCTGGGCACCGCAGACCTAAGCTTGTTTAACTCCTACCTCTTAAAGGGACCGAGAAAAAATGACCTTTTCTGCACTCCAATGTAAGTCAATGGGGCGATTTTTTGGCTATGTGCTAGAAATGAAATTCAGTGCGGATTGGATGACAGGCACCCTAGGCACCCAGGATCGGCTTTAGTTTCACGTGTATCTCTTAAGCCGGCAGAGAAAACCCACCTGATATGCGCTCCACACAATTGAATAGAGACGCCGTTGATTTTCTATGGGAATTGCAGAAATGACTTCTAAGCCTCAAAATAATGACTTTTTTTCCTAAGGTGGTAGGAATGAAACTCAGTGCGGGCTGGATGGGGTCCCCCCTGGGCACCGCAGACCTAAGCTTGTTTAACTCCTACCTCTTAAAGGGACCGAGAAAAAATGACCTTTTCTGCACTCCAATGTAAGTCAATGGGGCGATTTTTTGGCTATGTGCTAGAAATGAAATTCAGTGCGGATTGGATGACAGGCACCCTAGGCACCCAGGATCGGCTTTAGTTTCACGTGTATCTCTTAAGCCGGCAGAGAAAACCCACCTGATATGCGCTCCACACAATTGAATTAGAGACGCCGTTGATTTTCTATGGGAATTGCAGAAATGACTTCTAAGCCTCAAAATAATGACTTTTTTTCCTAAGGTGGTAGGAATGAAACTCAGTGCGGGCTGGATGGGGTCCCCCCTGGGCACCGCAGACCTAAGCTTGTTTAACTCCTACCTCTTAAAGGGACCGAGAAAAAATGACCTTTTCTGCACTCCAATGTAAGTCAATGGGGCGATTTTTTGGCTATGTGCTAGAAATGAAATTCAGTGCGGATTGGATGACAGGCACCCTAGGCACCCAGGATCGGCTTTAGTTTCACGTGTATCTCTTAAGCCGGCAGAGAAAACCCACCTGATATGCGCTCCACACAATTGAATAGAGACGCCGTTGATTTTCTATGGGAATTGCAGAAATGACTTCTAAGCCTCAAAATAATGACTTTTTTTCCTAAGGTGGTAGGAATGAAACTCAGTGCGGGCTGGATGGGGTCCCCCCTGGGCACCGCAGACCTAAGCTTGTTTAACTCCTACCTCTTAAAGGGACCGAGAAAAAATGACCTTTTCTGCACTCCAATGTAAGTCAATGGGGCGATTTTTTGGCTATGTGCTAGAAATGAAATTCAGTGCGGATTGGATGACAGGCACCCTAGGCACCCAGGATCGGCTTTAGTTTCACGTGTATCTCTTAAGCCGGCAGAGAAAACCCACCTGATATGCGCTCCACACAATTGAATAGAGACGCCGTTGATTTTCTATGGGAATTGCAGAAATGACTTCTAAGCCTCAAAATAATGACTTTTTTTCCTAAGGTGGTAGGAATGAAACTCAGTGCGGGCTGGATGGGGTCCCCCCTGGGCACCGCAGACCTAAGCTTGTTTAACTCCTACCTCTTAAAGGGACCGAGAAAAAATGACCTTTTCTGCACTCCAATGTAAGTCAATGGGGCGATTTTTTGGCTATGTGCTAGAAATGAAATTCAGTGCGGATTGGATGACAGGCACCCTAGGCACCCAGGATCGGCTTTAGTTTCACGTGTATCTCTTAAGCCGGCAGAGAAAACCCACCTGATATGCGCTCCACACAATTGAATAGAGACGCCGTTGATTTTCTATGGGAATTGCAGAAATGACTTCTAAGCCTCAAAATAATGACTTTTTTTCCTAAGGTGGTAGGAATGAAACTCAGTGCGGGCTGGATGGGGTCCCCCCTGGGCACCGCAGACCTAAGCTTGTTTAACTCCTACCTCTTAAAGGGACCGAGAAAAAATGACCTTTTCTGCACTCCAATGTAAGTCAATGGGGCGATTTTTTGGCTATGTGCTAGAAATGAAATTCAGTGCGGATTGGATGACAGGCACCCTAGGCACCCAGGATCGGCTTTAGTTTCACGTGTATCTCTTAAGCCGGCAGAGAAAACCCACCTGATATGCGCTCCACACAATTGAATAGAGACGCCGTTGATTTTCTATGGGAATTGCAGAAATGACTTCTAAGCCTCAAAATAATGACTTTTTTTCCTAAGGTGGTAGGAATGAAACTCAGTGCGGGCTGGATGGGGTCCCCCCTGGGCACCGCAGACCTAAGCTTGTTTAACTCCTACCTCTTAAAGGGACCGAGAAAAAATGACCTTTTCTGCACTCCAATGTAAGTCAATGGGGCGATTTTTTGGCTATGTGCTAGAAATGAAATTCAGTGCGGATTGGATGACAGGCACCCTAGGCACCCAGGATCGGCTTTAGTTTCACGTGTATCTCTTAAGCCGGCAGAGAAAACCCACCTGATATGCGCTCCACACAATTGAATAGAGACGCCGTTGATTTTCTATGGGAATTGCAGAAATGACTTCTAAGCCTCAAAATAATGTCTTTTTTTCCTAAGGTGGTAGGAATGAAACTCAGTGCGGGCTGGATGGGGTCCCCCCTGGGCACCGCAGACCTAAGCTTGTTTAACTCCTACCTCTTAAAGGGACCGAGAAAAAATGACCTTTTCTGCACTCCAATGTAAGTCAATGGGGCGATTTTTTGGCTATGTGCTAGAAATGAAATTCAGTGCGGATTGGATGACAGGCACCCTAGGCACCCAGGATCGGCTTTAGTTTCATGTGTATCTCTTAAGCCGGCAGAGAAAACCCACCTGATATGCGCTCCACACAATTGAATAGAGACGCCGTTGATTTTCTATGGGAATTGCAGAAATGACTTCTAAGCCTCAAAATAATGACTTTTTTTCCTAAGGTGGTAGGAATGAAACTCAGTGCGGGCTGGATGGGGTCCCCCCTGGGCACCGCAGACCTAAGCTTGTTTAACTCCTACCTCTTAAAGGGACCGAGAAAAAATGACCTTTTCTGCACTCCAATGTAAGTCAATGGGGCGATTTTTTGGCTATGTGCTAGAAATGAAATTCAGTGCGGATGGATGACAG